>NW_011628075.1:1433-12106 GCF_000512975.1 Sesamum indicum | reverse complement strand
TATGGATACATTGATAGTATAGGGGTGTCAATGGATAGGGTGAGACCCTACTCAGACTCATACTCAAATCCAATAAATATTACTAAACCTAGGTCCAAATCCAAACCCATTAAAAAATATAAATTATATTTGGATTGAGTCAATACCCATCAATAAAATTGTGTGAAAGAGGAGAAAAGAATTTGTACCTATGAGTAGAATTTAAATTAAATCTGAAAGGGATTTCTTGAACTTGTGTTATGAGTAGCCAATTCTTTTGCTTTAACTTAAATTAAAAGTGTGAATCAAAAAAGTGTGAAATATGGGAGAAAGAATCTAAAACTTTCAATTTACAAGAAAAGATAAGAGGAGAAAAGAATTTGTGTCCAGTAGCGATAGAAGTTGGTATGCGCATATATAAAATGAAGGCAGTTGGTGAATTAAAAAGATCAATACATCCCTCCACTTTGCAATTAGCCGCTACTGATCCAACACATTTCTCCAGAAAATCACCCAAATACAAAATAAAATGGTTGATTCCGTTGCAACAATTGCACTTGAAACACTTCGGGACTTATTGATTGAGGAAGCAAAGTTTCTATCGAGTGTGGGCGGTGAGGTTGAGGAAGTCCGTAGGCAGCTCAACATCATGCACTGTTTCTTGAAGGATGCTGATAGGAGGCAAGATCGGTACAATTCACAGACAGTCCAAAGAGACAGAAAATGTCTCCTAGTTTTGGATGACGTTTGGGAAGTTGATCACTGGAATTGCTTATGGCGTGCCTTTCCCATTGCAGAGGCAGATAGCAAAGTTTTGCTCACAATCAGAAATCAAAACATTGCTTCCAGAGGATACGTCCACAATCTCAAGTGTTTGGATGAAGATGAAGGATGGGAGCTCCTTCAAAAGATAGCATTCCCGAACAACTATTCACAAGGTTAGTTTGTAAAATTTCTTGTTTTATTTTATTGATTTTGAATCTTCTTTCTCTAGTTAGTGACAAAAGAAAAAAGAGTAATGATACTAAAGATATCATTAATAGAATATATTTAGCAAAAAAGATTATTTTGTTAAGTGTAATTTTTTTTATAGTTTTCATGATGACAAGATTGTTTGAATTTTCTTATGTAAATTTCAAGTTGATCTATATGTATAAAATGCTATTGAATAGCAATTTAAAATTTATTTCTTGATACAAAATTTGTTTAAAACATAAAAGGAATCAAACATTTAGAAAATCATACAAAGAAATGGATTCAGCAATATAAAGTTATGCTTTCAGATTTTATTTCTATTTTTTATTTGTTGACAGTATAGGGCGAAATTCTCTTGTTTTGATTTGTTTTAATTACTATACATATTTATAAGAAATTCAAATTTTATAATATTTTGAATTAACTGACATTCATTGATTATGTATTCAGAGCTACCTACAACTGAAATAAAGTTGTTGGAAGAATATGGAAGGGAAATAGTAAAAAAATGTGGTTATTTATCATTACCCATTTCAATTGCTGGAGGAACTCTTCATCATGAAAAGGCATCAATAGAATGGAAAAATATGTGTAGAAATCTTGATTCGTACCTTCTACATAGGAGAGGTTTGGAGAATGACAAAGGAGTAAATCAAATACTAGATTTGAGTTACAATGTGCTCCTTTACAATCTGAAACCATGTTTTTTGTATTTGGCTTGTTTTAAAGAAGATGAAGAAATAGATATAGAAAAACAAGAAGATGAAGAAATAGATATAGAAAAACTATATTTACTATGGATGGCTGAAGGTATGATTTGTTCCGAAAATAAGGGAAGAGGAGAAAGTTTGAAAGATGTGGCAGAACGGTATTTATTCGAGCTAGCAAATAGGTGTATGGTTGAAGTGGAAATAGACAAGTTGCCGCTATATAATAGATTTAAGTCATGCCGGCTTCATGATATGATACAAGATTTGTGTTTGTCAAAAGGAAAAAAGAAGGATTTCTGGAGGTTATAGATAAAAAGATGGGAGGAGAAGAGTCTTCAATTTGTAAAACAAATAGATTGGCTATCCATATGGAGGGAGTGGATAACGATCTTAGTTACAGGATTGGGGAAAATAAGAACATAAGATCTTTTCTAATCCTCAAAACGGACTGGCGAGATACATTTTTGTATAATTACATTACGTTTGGGATTTTCAAATCTCTCAAAGTTTTAGTATTGGAAGGTTATACATTTGAGAATCTGAAATTGCCCAAAGGAATCAAAAAATTGAAGCTGTTGTAGCTATTGAGTCTCGAAAATAGTGGTGTGGAAGAATTGCCACCATCTATATGCAAGCTACCTTGTTTGCAGACATTTAATGTGAAAAATACAATTAGATTACCTAATTACATATACAAAATGAGGCACTTGAGGCATCTATTTCTGGGATTTCTTCATGAGAGCGTTGGAGGTGAAAAATTGAAATTGGAAGGGTTGAATGAGTTGGAGATGATAACTGGGTTCAACAGTTTGGTTGATGACATCACTCATCTTCTTAAATTGCCGAAGCTCCGAGTATTGGAAAGAAGAATATTTTATGAAGAAAGTTTGTCAATGATTGTTGATCACATCTTAAATCATCAAGAACCACTACTTTATCATCTACCCACTACTAATCGTTGGAGTTTCAATATCAATTTTCTTATTCATTATTAACTATTTTCATTGTCTTCTCAAATATACTGCACACATATTTCTTATCAATTTGATGTATTTACTTTATGAACTTTACATGGAATTTTGAACCAATCAAAATTAAGTGATTTAATTTATGTTTTATTTTCGATTTTCTTTTGTAACAGGGAACGTATCCTACTTTTATAGATACACCCATGTCTATGTGGACAGTTAACATCTATCTTATTTTTTATTAATTTTGTAAAAGATAGTTATAAAAATTATAAACTTTGGATTGTTTTGAAAAATATAATTAGTATTAACTATTTGTTTAAAAATTAATATAATAATTTTTTATATGCCGTATAATAGTTGCTATTTATTAAGATTTTTTTTAGAAATGTCCTTAATGAATCTATAGTTTCACTAGGGTTGTTGGTTCTATTTTTCAATTTTCTAGCTTGAACTTTGTCTGTTTTCGTATTATTAAGTTAATTATTTTGATGCAATTATTCAAAAATATTCTTAGATTGTGTAGGTTATAGTAAATTATATGCATGAGTGAAGATGAAGGATGGGAGCTCCTTCAAAAGATAGCACTCCCATACAGTTATTCACAAGGTTAGTGTTCATTAATAGTATATATTAGGCGAAAAAGATTATTTTAATATGTCTAATATTTTTTTATAGTTTTCATGACGACAATATGTGTGAAAAAATTATCTTTAAAAATTATTAGTGACAAAAAAATTGTCATTATGAATAATTAGTGACAATTTCATGACAATACAAATATAACAACAATTCTCTTTTTATTTGTTTTAAGTATGGGGCGAAATTCTCTTATTTTGATTTGTTTTAATTACACAAATTTAGTATATTGAATTAACAAACGTAAATAACTAACATTAATTCATTATGTATGCAGAGCTACCTACAACTGAAACAAAGTTATTGGAAGAATATGGAAGGGAAATAGTAAAAAAATGTGGTTATTTACCATTACCCATTTCAGTTATTGGGGGAACTCTTCATCATGAAAAGACATCAATAGAATGGAAAAATGTGTGTAGAAATCTTGATTCGTACCTTCAACATGGGAGAGGTTTGGAGACTGACAAAAGAGTAAATCAAATACTGGATTTGAGTTACAATATGCTCCCTTACAACCTGGAACCGTGTTTTTTGTATTTGGCATGTTTTAAAGAGGATCAAGAAATAGATACAGAAAAACTATATTTACTATGGATGGCTGAAGGAATGATTTCTTCAGAAGACAAGGGAAGGGGAGAAAGTTTGACAGATGTGGCAGAACGGTATTAATTTGAGCTAGCAAATAGGTGTATGGTTCAAGTGGAAATAGACGAGTTGCCGCTGTATAATAGGTTTAAGTCATGCCGGCTTCATGATATGATTAGAGATCTATGTTTGTCAAAACGGAAAAGACAAGGATTTCTGGATGTTATGGATAGAGAGATGGGAGGAGGAGACTCTTCCATTTGCAAAACAAATAGATTGGCTATTCATGCGGTGGGAGTGGATAACGATCTTAGTCAAAGGATTGGGGAAAATAAGAACATAAGATCTTTTGTATTCAAAGGTTATCAATTTGAGAATTGGAAATTGCCCAAAGGAATCGCAAAATGGAAGTTGTTGAAGCTATTGAGTCTCGAAAATAGTATTGTGAAAGAATTGCCACCATCTATATGCAAGCTCCCTTGTTTGCAGACATTGAATGTGAAAAATATAATGAGATTACCTAATTGCATATACAAAATGAAGCGCTTGAGGCATCTATTTATGAAAGATGATCATGACAGGGTTGGAGGCGAAAAATTGAAATTTGAAGGGTTGAATGAATTGGAGATGGTTGATGATATCTGGGTTGGTGATGTGGTTGATGATATCACTCATCTTCTTAAATTGCCCAAGATGGACATGGATGTCAATACGAATCGGGAAGATGGCTCAACTCTTTTCAGGAGGTTGGTGATGTATCACTCACTACATTACTTGAGAATCACACATTGTCGAGTGAGCAAATTACCAGCTTATGAAGTTCAACTATATGAAAATGTGATAGAATTGCAGCTTGTGGGTACAAGGATTGAGGAAGACCCAATGGAAATACTAGAAAAGCTTCCCATGTTAAGAGTTCTTGGCTTGTGGAGCAATCCATATGTGGGCTGAGAGATGGTTTGTCGGGCAACTGGATTTCGTCAACTCAGGGAACTTGTTTTGCATGGGTTGTTGAATTTAATGGGGTGGAGAGTGCAGAAAGGAGCAATGCTCAACCTCTCCAGTCTACTTATTGCAGAATGCAGTAAATTGAAGATGATTCCAGATGAATTGAAATTCATTAATACTCTCCAAGAACTGAGAATTATATCTATGCCAGAAGAGTTTGTGAAGAGGGTAGGAGTGGTGGATGGTGAAGGAGAAGATTATCACAAAATCAAACACATTCCAGATATTTTCATTTATACCAATTAATACCAATTGTAGGTCTCACTTATTTATAACTATAATTGATGAATGTATAATTAAATAGCATGTGTTCCGTGTAATGTAATGTACGCATTAGTTAAATTAATTAATTAAAATCACAATTGGTACCTTTTTTTTTTGTTCTGGTTATTTCATAACTTTTTTAATTTTGTGAAAGTCAATCGAAATATTAAATGTTGTACATTAGTAATGCAAATAAATTTTGTTCTTTAAGTTATAATACATCGATATAAACAAAAAGTTCATAATAATAACAATATATATGAATGTAATGTTCTCTGTTTGAAAAATTACCATGCAACCTTTGATTCTAACATTAGTGTAATAATTAGTCCAATTAATCTATTTTTGTGGTAAACTGACTAAAATATTCTTGTGAATTTTGAATTATAATTTTAGTTATTTTTAAAAATTTTGTAAAAAATTTTTATGGACTAAGTTGATAATATTTCATCCACTATGTATGTTTTTTTTTCTTTAATTTTTTATTTAATTTTTTTAGAAAAAAAGATAAAAATACATCAAGGGCAAAGTTGATAATTTTAAACCTCCATCCAAGGATTATATGATTTTATCAAATATTAAGGGGGAATTTATAATTTTTCAAACAATGAGGAGTTATTCGTAATTTTTCAAACAAAGTTGAGAATAAGAAATATAATTAAAAAAAAAATTGACCCACCAAAAAAAGTGAGACACCAAAATAGTGCTCTTAATTAGTAATAAAGATAGATTGTTAAGGTTTAACTTTTAGACTTATCTTTAATTTTTGTAATAAAAAATTACTGAATTCAATTTTTTATATAACTTTTCGCAAAATGTAAATTCATAAAATTTATCACAATTTTGTATTTTTTTTATTTCAATAAAAAAAGAGAAAATAGAGTAGACTGTTTATTATGTTCACAAGAGTGCAAATTTTTTGTTATTCATAAAAGATAATTTTAATATATCAACATAAAAAATATAGATACATTTTTTTTCCTTTGAAAAAAGGATGAATTTGACAATGTTATAAATTTAAGGGACTAAAGTGATAAAATCAAACTTAAATGGACTATTTTACCCTCCAAAAAGTCAAAATTCGGCCACGTATTCAACAAAAAATAGCTTGAGGGACCAGACTGAGACAAAAATTGTAAATATTTTGAAATTTTCGTAATTTTTTATATTTTTTAAATTTTTTCTGTAAATTTTTTGTATTTCTAAAATTTTTCTTTAAATTTCTGAAAATACTTTTTCAAAATTTTCTAATTTTCTGTACATTTTTGGTATTTTAAATGTTTTTTGTAAATTTTTGGTATTTTAAAAAATCTGTATGAATTTTCAGAAAAAAATTCTGAAATAAATTTTAAAAAATTTCGAAAATATTTTTTCAAAATTTCTAATTTTCTGTAAATTTATACAATTTATGTAATTTATGTGCAATTTATGTGTAATTTATGCCCTTACATAATACGTAAATAACCAAAAAACATTAGACCAATATATAATCTCAATAGTAAATTTATTATTTCTACAATTTCTGTGTAATTTTAGCAATATATGTGTAATTTATGCAATTTATAATTTGTATGTGTAATTTATGAAATACATGTGTAATTTATGTAATTTATAATTTTTATGTGTAGTTTATGCAATTTATGTGTAATTTACACAAATTTATGGAATTTATGTAATTTAATAAATTTTACACCTAATCACATTAATAAAGAATTTTGAAACAATTAATGCAATATCAAAATATTACATTAATAAAAATAAATAATTATAAATTACATAATAATCATAAAAAAATAAATTACAACAATATTCCCAGTACATACTAACATTGTTACATAATAATGTACATAATCATAAAATTTGTTAAAATGTATAAATTTATTTATTTGTTCAAAATTATTAAATATATTAATAATTTATAAAAAATTATAACATTCAAAAATTAGGAACCGGTTTAGTAATGCTAAAGAAAATATTAAAAGTTTTAGCAAAACTCGTTCCAGAATCCGTTACAAAGACTGTCCCAAAAAAGTGTTCCTAAACTAAACGAATTGTTCCAAATTAATATATAATCGTTCCAAAGAGAATTACTAATCAGTATCTAATATGCGTTCCAAATTATATGAACCGTTCCTAATTCTATTCCTAAAATAATTCTAAAAATGTGTTGCAAATTCAATAACTCGTTGCAAAAAAATATTTCAAAGACCGTTCCTAAATTCATCCAAATTAGAAAAAAAAAACAGTTTCAAAATAAAATTATGATTATAAATACCGTTCCAAAATTTCACCTAAAAAATATAAGTAACCATTAGAAAGACTATCCCCAACTGTTCCAATTCTTAAATTAAAATTTTTTGGGCTAAATCGATATTAGGAACGATTTTCAACGACCGATACAATTATCATCCCTAGTTGCAACTGCTTTTTACATAAACCGTTCCTACATTTTTGTAACGCCAACTGCAGGGGCGGATTTCCATCCATTCCAAACTCCAGTTCAAATAGGTTTTGTGATCTTGAAATCGTCCAAAGTTAAACATTTCAAAATCTACTCAAATTCTGCCTTTTTTTGTAGTGTTACCATCAAGTTGAGTCAAAAGTTTGGCGTGTTAAAAAAATTTTATCGCATCGTCAATTAGCAATGAATATATCTCAACTTGAATCCTTCAGATTATTTGTTGGAGGTACCTGCAACAAAAAATCAAACAAACCAACACAGCCAGAAAAGAAGGGCACCTTAGTTTTATGGCCGGACAAAAGAGAGCATAAGCGGGGGTAAAATCCACTAACATTTGTCAACAACAATAAAACTCAAGTAGAGACTAAGGAGTACAACTTACAAACAATAAAAATTTCCAAGATATGCAATGCAATGGAGGACACCTCCCAAATACAGTTAAGTAGCAAAATAAATATGACCCCGTTATACACCAAACAGACAAGCATAGTGAAGGATAGAACAGTCAGCCCATGGATCCTCATAAGCACCTATAGGTATGGTTAGTATTGACAATTCAATACAACTAAGGAAAAATAAAGCATAATTGGGAGTGCAACACCCTCACGTCTCTGCATAGTTCTGATGTTGGGGAAGCCATAATTGTCAAGTTTGGTGATTCCTATAATCTTGCCTCGCATGTGATCGTTAGTTAGTAGAGCGTAACACAGGCTTGGTTAGCAAGCAAATCTGCTGCTTGGTTGTCTTCTCTATAGATATGGGATTTCTTGATCTCATATTTGAATACAAGATTTCTCATAATTTTTTTTTTAACTATATACATAAAGTAAATGTATAAAATATTAGTACAATATTATACCAATAAATAATAGTATTTATGTTAGAAACAAACGTGAAAAAATATTTGAAAATTGAAAGAAAGAAATTGAAGGAAAAAAGTCCTTTTACAGTCAAAAAGATCAATTTTATGCCTAGATTTTATTCCATATGAAGACTAATTAAATAATGTGGAGCAATTTACTCTATATTGTAAGTTTAAATGAATATAAAAATGTGAATAATAAATTATATTAAAAATTAAAGATATAACTTCTATTAGACAAATAATTATTTAGGTTCAACTTCCAATCAACCGATAGTCTCCTAATTTAATCGTCGGAGTGATTTTTTTGGGTGTACCCCAACACTTTTGACTTGTTGCTTTGATTTCAGACTTATTTTTTATGAAAACCCCGAGTACCTAGGGCGATTCCACCGACCTCGTCATTATACAGTTATCATAACAAATAAAAGCATAATCATGTTTATTGCGGAGTAGCACAAAATTATTGAATTAAAAATATTACCTTCGGTTGCAATCAGGTTCATTGTAATTATTACTTTTAAGAATAATAACAATATTATTACAACTATATTTACCATAAATATATTAAAAAAAATAAAAGAAGTACTCGACTTGGTTCATGAATTGTTAAACATTTATAATCTGATTCGAGCTCGAATCGTGAAGGAGCTCAAGATTTTAAAGCTCGCTTACTCTACATTCCTAGATCCGAACTAAACTAATGCCTAAATAACATTTAATTGGTAACGAAATTATGTATACGATTCGACAGTGTATACATATCTAAAAGTTCGAATATAGTTAAAATTAACATATAAACCATATAAACGGTCGAAAGTTAATTGTATTACATGATCATTGAATACGTGAGGAGAGGGTGTTTACGAAAGAATAACGTTAAATATTCATGTTAGGAAATTTTATTTTATTTTTGGGAAATGATTCTTAAAAAAACCAAAATATATTATAAACTCATTACAATTTACATAGTTCAAGTAAAATTTTAAATCACTAAATTTGAATATATTTCTAAAAAATGGAGATAAAACAATGTTATTTCCTCTACTATTTGTAATTTTGGAGTCTCCAATTTGATTAAATTCCATATCGGACTTTATTATATTTTATTTTTCCAGATACTTACTATACAATGTATTTCCATTTTAGAGAAAGAAAACCTAAAAATCATACACACACACACCACAGAGACACACAAAATTAAAGTGTATAAAGACAGAAGTGGTTCAATGCTTTAACTCAAACAGCAACCAAAGGAGAATCAAAGGAGGCGTTCTTATTTGTATTTGTGTTTGTGTTCGAACACACACACACACACACACACACACACTGAACTTAAGGCTGAAAGAAAATGAGACCAGGAGAGACTTCCAACGGCAAGAAACCAAATCATGACCAATCCATTGTTTCTAAAATTGCCCTCTCCATCAAATCTCAGGTAAATTTCTTCTTTCATTTCCCTTTCTTTTTTTTTTTAATTGTTACTTATATATATATATATAGATATATATATTCTCCTTTTTGTGTATGGTTAGATTAGTTTGATTTGATGTTAATCCTTTTGAAAATTTATAACCAAGAAACGATTTTTATGTGTTTTTTTTTTATATTTGTTTATGGGATTTGAAAAATTTATAACCAAGAACTAGTGATTCGGCATGTTTGTGGACTCGGTTCTTTTTGTAATTCTTGATGTACTCCAAATCAAGAATCTTTCCCGTTGATAATCCCAAGAACCAAGATTGATAAACATTGCAATAATAATAATATTATACAATAATAATAATAATAATAATAATAATAATATGAAATTGAAGTATTCCCTTCAACCAAAGTTGTAGCACGGGGGCTCAGTATTTATAGGTAATCATAAGTTGATTGGAGATGATCGAATCCACCTGTGACTCGGTGGAGGATTTTCATAGATTTGATGGAGCATCATCTCAAAATGGTTGGATAAAGCTAAATCTTGCTAGATTTTGTAGAGGTCATCTCCCAACAGTTAGGAGTTCTCCACCGGACTAGGTTGAGGGTTATTTCTTGGAAGTTGAAGACCCCCGATTCTTGGGCGAACGGGATTGGAGTCCGTTGCAGGTGAATGTATCTTTTAGAGATAACAATGTTTTCCAAAATTTTACATTAAGTAATTGAGGAGATACCTTATTCCAACCGGAGTTCAAGGTTTTAGGTTTTAAGGTTACTTCTGGTTGGAGGCACCA
>NW_011628075.1:0-1373 GCF_000512975.1 Sesamum indicum | reverse complement strand
ATGAATTTTGACTTTGCCTAGGGGATTTCAAGTATCTAAACTTCCTTATGGGCCTGTGAGGACTTCTTGGGTCTGGGCCTTCTTGGATTTTAGCCAATTTGGGTTTCTTTTGGGTAATTTATGTTTTTAGAAGCATTTCCTGCTAGACTCCTTGGGGGCTTTACCCGAACTAAATTTTCATAGGGCATTCTAAGCTCTTACTCGAACTGGGCCCCTTGGGCTCCACTTCGGCTTTGCATTCTTCTGAGTTTTGAAAATCTCTTTTTTTTTATTTGGACAACTTGGGCCTCTTTAGGCCAGTGTATTTTTATGGGCATCATTCTACTCCTCAATCTAATAGATGGAAACTTCAAAACTTATTAGAATAACCATCTCAGAGGCAAGAGACTAGCTTGAAGAGGGAGCCACTTTTTTTTCTTACAGGAAAATATTAGTGGCATAAACATGTTTAGAGAAAGAAGAGCTTACTTCATGCTATATGGAGCAGGAATTTTCTGAACCAGCCCATTAGGAGTAGGGCTTTTCTATCTCTATGGAGGAAGGCTCGTGTGCCTCCATGGATTAAGGCTTAATGGTTGTCTACTCAAGTGTAGGCCCTTATTTTTCTAAAAGAAAATGTTCATAATGGAGATATATCTATTATGAACAGAAGTTGTGTGCTTGCACGGAGCAAAATATGTGTGCCTCATCAAAAGAGGATAATTTGGGGGTGCCTACTCAAAGAAAGACTTAAGGGCCTTGCTAGAGGAGCGATAAGGTGTCTGGTTAGAGCAGGTTTATATGCCTTCATATAGGAGGGTTCAAGTGCATGCACAAAAATTACAAGCATCGCTAGAGAAGGAACTAGATTTACCTTCTTATATAATCTAAAATACACCAATCTACCTCCCTATTTTTTTTTTTTCATAAAGGACTAATTTACTCATTTATAATATCACAGGGTGTGATTTGCTATTCACCCATGAATTATATATTTTGAAGTTTAGATCAATAATTAATAATAATAGATACACGTATTCAGAATATCTCACAGTAATACGAATGTAGTTAATTAATTCTTGATGCAAGTTATCTTTGAACTACTTAATTTTTATGTCAATGCAGGACGGGGACGAGGTCTACTACCGGTTTCCGCGCGACAAGAAACTACAATACTTATTTACATCTTACTGTAAGCAGAAAAAATTAAACTACGATGCAATAGCATTTATGTACGATGGCCAACGCGTCAAAGCTTCAAAAACTCCCCTCGAGGTAACGACTGTCGATACTTTCGCGTAACATCTTTATTTCAGTCTTTATTGCTAGAATTTAATGTTAAATGTGATTCTGTAACGATATGCACAAATTGCTGCACAAATAGGAAATGTGCA
>NW_011628074.1:249178-252798 GCF_000512975.1 Sesamum indicum | reverse complement strand
CCAACTCGTCCAAGTGCAGCCATGTGGTCAAAAGAGACCTTTCAACTACATTCAAAGTGCATTTATACACCGATTCTCGGATTCACATGGTCATGCATGGGTCTTACTCGGTTATGACCAAGAATGCATAGTTTTTAGTTATTTTTGACCAAGTATTGAATGTACGTCCACCAAGGAGTCACTTGGGGATATGAAAGATTAATTTGGAAGTGTTTTAGGCCTATAAAAGGCACATACCAACCATGCATGTGGGATACGATCGAAATATTCAAGAATTGATCTAGTTTATAAAATATTGAGTTTCTCTTACTTTGGAGAGTTATACACTTGTTTTAGCTTTTGTGAAACCTTTGCTTTGTCAATCTAGTCTATTAGATTGGTGATTCAAATTCACATAGCCTCCAATTCGTGCTCGACCCAAGTGTGTCGTTGTGTGGATTGGTTTACTCGTGCTCGTGGTTGGTTGAATGTTCTAAGTAGTAGGTCACGTTCATATAACATGGTTGACTATTTACATTCCTCAGGTCACGAACCACTTTATCCATTTCTAGCCTACGCCGTAAAGATCGGGCCACCCATGGTCAATACCATATCACCTCGTGTTTCTCACTTAATGGCCCTCAATAATAGTCTCACTTCACTCAACACTCTCTAATCTAAGCTCTTGTGAAACTCAATGCTTTATTTAGTGACTCAAACACAAATGCCAATTCTTTTCTCAACCAAGTATGCGTATGTGGACGCTTCACACTCACCCGTAGCTAGAGAAAGGTCTAAAGAAGTTCAGTATAACTGGGGAAATGAAGACCAATTGGCTTGCAAAGATAATAGCAAAGTAAAATAATGAACGATTTTTTTTTTGTTTCTATTTTTTTTTTTGTTTTTTGCTGCTCTCCTTTTTTTTTTGGGCTTTTCTTTTTGCTGTTTTTCTTTTGTTTTTTTTTAAATATAACAACAGGGGGAAGGTACGGAAGATTGTGGAGGTAGATAAAAGATTCAAGGTAAATCAAATGAAATAAAGAAAGCCTACCGTATCAACTTAGGCTCTGATACGAAATAAAGAAAGCCTACCGTATCAACTTAGGCTCTGATACCACATGATATGGTATTGACCATGGGTGGCCTGATCTTTACAGCGTAGGCTAGAAATAGATAAAGTGGTTCGTGACCTGAGGAATGTAAATAGTCAACCACGTTATATGAACGTGACCTACTACTTAGAACATTCAACCAACCACGAGCACGAGTAATCCACACAACACAACGACACACTTGGGTCGAGCACGAATTGGAGGCTATGTGAATTTGAATCACCAATCTAATAGACTAGATTGACAAAGCAAAGGTTTCACAAAAGCTAAAACAAGTGTATAACTCTCCAAAGTAAGAGAACACTCAATATTTTATAAACTAGATCAATTCTTGAATATTTCGATTGTATCCCGCATGCATGGCTGGTATGTGCCTTTTATAGGCCTAAAACACTTCCAAATTAACCTTTCATATCCCCAAGTGACTCCTTGGTGGACGTACATTCAATACTTGGTCAAACATAACTAAAAACTATGCATTCTTGGTCATAACCGAGTAAAACCCATGCATGACCATGTGAATCCGAGAATTGGTGTATAAATGCACTTTGAATGTAGTTGAAAGGTCTCTTTTGACCACATGGCTGCACTTGGACGAGTTGGGCTCCTATTGTGGGCTTCCTTGGGCTTGAATTAATGAAATTAAGCTCACATGTTGGGCCTACGATTGTGACTTGATCCCATTAGCAAGGACTAAGTTGGATTGGGCTTGAATTACTTATTGCATTCTCTTCAACCTTTCTCTTGTCATTGGCCCACTTCCAATGGTTAAATCTTGGTCCATTGGATTTTGAATTTCTTTTGCTTGTTGGACGCCCTCGATATTCCTATCAAAAATGGTGGTAAGGCACCGGCGACGCTCCAGCTTCCCGCGACGGTGACTGTTCGTGTTCCAATGACGGCGATTGGCGGAAATGGTGATTTCTCTTGTCGTCCGGCCATTCTTGGTGCTCGGAAAGCTGCTGGGAACGAGTCCGCATCTGCTAGAGCCCCTGGCGCGCTTTTCCGGCGGTTTGGTGAGTGGACGGAGCCTACTAGGGCTGATGTCATCCATGATGCAAGGGCTGATGTCATCCATGATGCTAGGGCTGATGTCACCAATTTTATGGGGGAAAAACAGCAACTTGGAGGAATAATTGACACCAATTCCCTTGTTTATTGGGAACATTCCGCTTCACACTGGTTCTAATGGGATTGTTAATGATAAAATTGCTGATGCATTCAACAACTCGTCCAGGAAAACGCTATCTTTCATTGCCCAACGAAGCAAAATGGGGAGGTTGTAGTTCGCCCTTCACTTCATACGGTGCGTGACGGAGCCAAACGATGGAAATCTACGGCAGTGGGATACTTTATGGGTAAGCGGCCGTACTATCACCACTTAAAGGAGTTTGCCCATTCGATTTGGCCGGCGCTACGAGAGGTCACAGCAACTGCTAATGGCTTCTTTTTCTTCCAATTTAAAACGGAAATCGATATGGAGGAGGTCATAGAAGGGGGGCCATGGCTATTTCAGGGCCAACCAATTGTGCTGCAAAAGTGGGAACCGGGTATGGCTATGAGAAAGTTGAAGCATACACAAGTGCTGTCTGGATAAAACTGCGACACCTTCCATTGGAATTCTGGACGACGGAAGGACTGATTACTGTGGCTAGCGGTGTGGGTAAGCCTCTATACCCTGACGCGATAACGAGGGCATGCACGAGATTGGACTTCGCTCGTGTATGTGTGATGATTGATGTTACTCAGAAATTGGAAAAACATATTATCATAATGACGCCAGATGAAGATGGTGGAGAAACCCCATGCAAAGTTGAGATCGAGTATGAATGGCTTCCCCCTAAATGCATAGGATGCATGGCGTTGGGTCACTCGGAGAAGGAGTGTTCATTGACCAAACCTCAGAAACAGACAAAGCCTCCGGTGAAAGTGTATGTACCAAAAGCCAATGTACCCCTTCCACCAGCCCCTGAGGAGAGAGAAAAGAAACATAAGACCGTGGTTGTGGTGGAGGATAAAGTGAAAGGAGATGAAGGTACAAAACAGAATAAATGCTACACCTCATCGCAGAAAGAGAAGGGTAAGGAAGTGGTTACTTTTAATCCCTTTGATGCTCTGAATTCACTGGACGACGCAGAAGAGAATACTAGGGGTCCTAACACATGCAGCCCCTCTAGTAGTGATCCATGTTGAATCTCGCGGTGTGGAATGTCCGGGGGCTGAATAAGAGAGACCATCAGCTCGCATTAAAGGACCTTATCTCGGAATACAGGTTAGATTTTATGGGCATCTTAGAAACTCGCGTGCGTGTTAACAACGTCATGCATATTCAGTCTTTTTTGCTTCCTCATTGGAAATGGTTTGTTGATTATGCAACTGTGGGTAACTGTATTTGGGTAGCGTGGGATGATAATGTTGTGGACGTCCATATTCTTGATTTGGGGAACCAATTTATGCACTGTCGTGTCACTCATAGGGCAGATAGTGAATCCCTTATAATCACTATTGTTTATGGTGCCTCTGAGATGA
>NW_011628074.1:234654-249123 GCF_000512975.1 Sesamum indicum | reverse complement strand
TGGTGGGGGGGACTTCAACGCGGTCCGAGAAATGAATGAGGTGTGTGGAGCTTCTGGGGATATAAGGATGGCCATGGAAGAATTCAATGTTGGTATTCAGGAGGCCGGGCTAATACCCTTGCCTATGCAGGGGGAATGGTATACTTGGCACAATTGCAGCACAAACTCGCGGAGTCTATGGAAGAGATTGGATCGAATCCTTATTAATGATAGATGGCTTGCGAGGTTCCCTTCCTCATGTTATCATTGCCTTTTACCGCGGACTTCTGACCACTTGCCGCTTCTACTGCATGGGGACAGGCAAAATCAAACAGGAGGTATGTTTCGATTTGACAACTACCTAACACACTCACCTGAATTTACCCCCAGTGTGCCGAATATCTGGCAGAATATAATCGTTGGGGTGCCTATGTTTGCGGTAACACGTAAACTTAAAGCATTGAAGCCAGTCTTCAGAGAGCAAAGGAGGAAGAAGGGGGATTTGACTCTAAACGTTCAATTAGCTAAAGGCTTTCTAGATGAGGCACAACAGCTGGTGAGTTCAGATAGACAGAATGAGGCCTTTCTACTATTAGAACACTGTTGCCTCCTGGTTTATGCAAAAGCGGCAAAACTGGAACAAATCATGCTGCAACAGCGAGCCAAGATGTAGTGGATGAAGGGGGGTGACCAATGCTCCCGAATTTTCTTTCGTAAAATTGCCAAGAGAAGGGTGGCAAGGAGGATACTCAGATTAATGATGACAACGGGACCATCCACACTGAACCAGAAAAGATTATCAATGAATTTGTTTGTTACTATCAAAATCTCGGTAACAGACGTCAGATTACGCTAGATATTGGCTTTCTCAGACCGTGGGCAAGACATATTCTTTCTAATGAAAGAGGCTGGCCATCTTATATTGGCGTTTACACCGGATGACGTGAAGCAAGTAGTATTTGACATTGCAGATGACAAGGCCCCGGGACCTGATGGATACTCATAAGGATTCTTTAAAGCAGCCTGGCCAGTGGTGGGACAGGAAGTTACAAAGGCGGTACTAGAATTCTTTAGTACCGGTAAACTACTCAAACAGGTCAACTCCACACTTTTGGCACTTATCCCAAAGGTACACACTCCTATGACTGTTGGTGATTTTAGGCCAATTTCATGCTGTAATGTGTTATACAAAATTATTGCGAAATTACTTGTCCAGCGGTTGAGTGTGGTTCTAGACAAGATAATTAGTCCCTGTCAGGGAGCGTTTATCCCAGGCGTAGCATTGGGGACAACATTTTGTTGGCACAGGAACTGCTCACGGGATACAACCAGGTGAGGCTTCCACCTCGTTGTACCCTAAAAGTCGATATCAGGAAGGCATATGATACTGTAGAGTGGGATTTCCTATTTGCGGTCTTGCAGTTATTTGGATTCCCCCAAACGTTCACCAGGTGGATTGAGGAGTGTGTAACGACAGCGGCATTTTCGATTGGTCTTAATGGAAACCCTCACGGTTTCTTTGCAGGAGCACATGGATTAAGACAGGGAGACCCTCTATCGCCCTTTCTCTTTGTTCTCGTTATGGAAGTCTTGCATTTGGGATTAATGCAACTTATTGAGAATGATTTGCAATTCTCTTATCACTGGAAATGTGAGCCGGCCAAATTCTTCCAGTTGGGATTCGCAGACGATCTCCTGCTTTTCTGTAGAGCTGACTTGAATTCACTCAGGATCCTCAAGAGGGGGTTGGACCGATTTGCAGAATGGTCGGGACTTCGGCTGAATTTAC
Source organism: Sesamum indicum (assembly GCF_000512975.1). Lineage (NCBI taxonomy): Eukaryota > Viridiplantae > Streptophyta > Magnoliopsida > Lamiales > Pedaliaceae > Sesamum > Sesamum indicum. The sequence continues at coordinate 247,355 of NW_011628074.1, read as the reverse complement.
AAAAAAGTCATGTCATTATCTCTCGATCGGCGCAAGGTTGGAAGGATCAGATTTTAACAATTATGGGCTTTCGAGAGGGCCAACTACCAATGAGGTACTTAGGTCTCCCTCTACTGTCTTCTAGATTGTCTATATCCGATTGTCAACCACTTCTATTGAAATTTGATGCTCGCATTAATGGCTGGGAAGGAATTTCATTATCATATGCTGGACGTATACAAATCATTAAATCTATACTTTCAGCAATGAGCATTTATTGGGCGTCTGCATTCATCTTACCGAAGGCTATTATTAAACAAATTGAGAAACGGCTCAGAACTTTTCTTTGGAAAGGCACTTCTATGTCGGGATACGCCAAGGTAGCGTGGAAGGATGTGTGTAAACCAACTAAAGAAGGAGGCCAAGGAATTAAGGATATCGGTATCCTTAACCGCTCATTAATAGCAAAGAAGTTATGTGATGTTATTAGATGTGACCGAACATCTATATGGGTTGAATGGTTGAAGCAGACACGATTGCACAACACTTCAATTTGGACAATTAATGAGAAGGGAGGATCATGGGGATTGCGGAAATTGCTCCGACTTCGCAGCTCTATACTACCTATGACAGAGTTTCTTATTGGAGAGGGGAGGTCATTCTACTTGTGGAAGGACCCGTGGCACCACTTGGGCCCACTTATTGCTAGATCCCAAGGGGACCGAGCCTCCTAGGAGTTGATGAGTCCGCCAAACTACAAGTAGTCATTAATGAGGGGCAATGGCAGTGGCCCTTCATTACCGATTTGGAATGTATACTACAAGTAGTCATTAATGAGGGGCAATGGCAGTGGCCCTTCATTACCGATTTGGAATGTATGGAGATTAAATACATGTTACCCCAGATTCATGGAGGGGATGACAGGATCAACTGGCGGTTTTCAGAGGGACGGCCCACTACACAATCCCTATACAGACTTTTCTGTCCACCTGGATCGAAAGTAGGATGGTCTTCACTACTTTCGGGTTCTTTGAAGATTCCCCGTCATAACTTCATTCTTTAGTTAGCAATTTAGGAGAAGCTACCGACAACTGATAAACCATGGATGACGCATCTGGGGGGATGTATTCTCTGTGACGAGGGTGCAGCGGAGACACACACTCACATGTTCTTCCGATGTCGATATAGCAGAGGATGCCTTGCAGATATACGACATCATACCCGATTTGTTGGCCCAATCGTGAGTGGACAAGAGACGTGGAATGGGCATTGAGGAAGTGGAGGGGGAAGCATATTGTTAATGTTGCTTATCGAGCATTACTTGGTGCATGCATATACCATATATGGCGAGAGAGGAATTTGAGACGATTTGAGCACACCCATCGGCCGGAAGCTGTATTAGCTACTCGCATCATAGAAGACGTTAGACAAAGGATAATTAGTATTAATCTTTCCAGTTCTATTAGTACATGTGCACTCTATAGACTTTGGCGTATCCCTTGGTCTGTTGGGGGTACCACCATTTGATTGTTGTACTTTGTACTTTTTACCTATTTTTTTAATGAAACTTACATTTCCCCGAAAAAAGAGTCTGGTTGCGCGACTTCCCCTACCACTGTTAAATAGCACCCTCTTTCTTCCCTTAGTATAGTAAGCTGGCGGGCTTCTCCTAAGAGAATGCCTTCACTCCACTCCACCTTCAGACGCCTATGGCGAACTAAGGTACCATTAGGAGTATGAATTTCCCTTTTACTTACTAAATAAGGAAAGAAAGTCTAGTAGAGGCACTATTAACATATAGTATAGGTAAGGAAGGAGAGGCCATTTACTGGATCCTTCGCTTGGGATCACCACCTGGGCCTTTTAGGGCGTGTGACTTTATGAACAGAGAGAAAGGACTCATTGTGGGGAAATCCAGTAGCTGGAAGAGTCACTCCCTTTCCCATGTCTTATGGTCTTCCAGTTGAGATTGACAGTTCCGAGTCAGATTCTGATTTCGAGAAGGAGGAACTGAACTCCGATTGTGATGGCGGCTGCCTAAGAAGGATGGAGAATAGGGCGTCAAGGTCCTGTGGCCATTGAATAGAAAGAAGTGGTCTTCAAGGCCAATGGTAGAAGCGGTAGAAGCATTGAAAGCAATGTTCCTGGTAGAGAAAAATACAGACATGCTGCCACCCTTATAGATAGATAAATACACTAAGACATCCTCCCACCATAATACAAGCAGAGAATAACACATGAAGTCAAGTCGAGCAAGATTCTGAGAAGAAAGCTGGGGGTAAACAACAACTGAAGAGCGGGGAAATCAGAGAGACAAGTGGAGAGCAGAGATGCTAGCACAGAAGTAGGGAATGCAACCAACCAACCAAACAAACAATAAAATACATATTATAGGAGTGCAAAACAAAAAAATGGACTCTCAATTTTCTCTCAATTCTCTTTCACACACCCGCACACCTTCGATTTCACACACTAAACCCCAAGTCCAAAATGTTCCGGCCGGCAGCCATGGGAACGACGGCGATGAGGCGGCCGACGACGAGGGGGTTGACGATGATGGTTTCCGGCAAGAGACAGTCCGGCGTGGGCAAGTTTCCGGCCAAATACATGATAAAATCGCAAATCCGCCATTGATGGAGGTTCAGATCGAGGAGATTAATGGCGATTCTGATACTCTCCTATGCTGGCATGGTGATAAGGATGGCAAGGGAATCATTTCCGATGGAAAAGCAGTTGATTTAGGCCCTGGTTCGTCACTTTCAGAATTAGGGTTTTGCGCCGCCCACGAAGATGAAACGACGCCCGTGGAAGCCGAAAAGTCGGTTGAGGTAGACGAAGCGACGACTACTGTTATGGAGGCTGTGGCTATGGCAGACGACAGCCGTACGAATGGCGAGGGTGAAGGAGTAATACCCATCGAAAAAGATCCAATCTTGACACGTGGAAGATGAAGACCTAGTGCGACACCCTAATCTAGGGTTTGACAGCGCAAATCTGAACGAAAACCATGGAGAATGGCTGAAATCCTCTTTCAATATGGCTGAATTCCTTCGTCTTGCACACAAGGTAATTGATAAAACCGACCATGAATCAGTGGCAGCCAATCCTCCATTGATGGAGGTTCGGATCGAGGAGATTAATGGCGATTCTGATACTCTCCTATGCTGGCATGGTGATAAGGATGGCAAGGGAATCATTTCCGATGGAAAAGCAGTTGATTTAGGCCCTGGTTCGTCACTTTCAGAATTAGGGTTTTGCGCCGCCCACGAAGATGAAACGACGCCCGTGGAAGCCGAAAAGTCGGTTGAGGTAGACGAAGCGACGACTACTGTTATGGAGGCTGTGGCTATGGCAGACGACAGCCGTACGAATGGCGAGGGTGAAGGAGTAATACCCATCGAAAAAGATCCAATCTTGGACGTGGAAGACGAAGACCTAGTGCGACACCCTAATCTAGGGTTTGCCGGCGCAAATCTGAACGAAAACCATGGAGAACAGCTGAAATCCTCTTTCAATATGGTTGAATTCCTTCGTCTTGCACACAAGGTAATTGATAAAACCGACCATGAATCAACGACAGCCCTTGAGAAACTTGGCAGGCCTTGAGAAACTTCGAATAAAATGGGAAATGCGATTTGGCAAGGTTGCGATGCTGCGTTGTTTTCCGCCGGAGAGGATGATGCCGAGGACAACAGATCCTGCTCGTGCGAGGCGCCAGGCCTACCGGAGTCTTCTGCCTGCGAGCACGATGGGGAAGACGACAGAAAACGATGGGGCCGATGGACTGACGATGGCGGAAACTTCGCAGCCGGCGAAGTTAGTTGCTGGAAACCTCCTCCGGCGATCTGAGACGGTGCAAACAGGTTTTCCGACTGAACCGCCGGCGAGAGACGTGGACAGTGAGGTGGCGATCGGATCTGGGGATGTGGACGATGATGTGGAGCCCAACTCAGCGGCTGACTTGGCACAAAGATTGGATGTAACTTCTGATGACATCAGCCTCGCTAGGGCTCATGTCAGCAATGATAGAGATGACATTAGGGCTTATGTCAGCAGTGATGCTGCTGCTGATGTCATCAATGATGTAGGAAAAAATCAACTTCTTGACAACATAATGGCAGAGAACGTGGAGTGTAACATGGCGAAGGAAAAATCATTTGTTGCTCCAGTACAAACGGGATTGTACGTGGGTATATTCCGTTGAATGCATATCCCGAACCAATTATTGACAATAAAATTGCGCATGCATTTAACCACTCATCGCGGAAGACCCTCAAGTTCATTGCTCCAACACTACAAAATGGAGAGGTGATTGTGAGACCGACGTTAGACACTATCAGAAATGGGTCTAAGCGCTGGAAAACTACCGCGGTCGGATACTTTTTGGGGAAACGCTCGTACTTTCACCATTTGAAGGAATATGCGTTATCAGTTTGGCCGGGGTTAAGAGAGGTAACTGGTACTACTAACGGTTTCTTTTTCTTACAGTTTAAGTCAGTTGCAGATATGGAAGATATTATTGAAGGAGGGCCGTGGCTATAATAACTACAAGTTAGTATAAAAGGGAAACAAACATGCTTCAATAAAACCGTGCAAAATATCTAAATTTTGAACGTTCTCAGAATTCGACGAAACTTGACCCAATCGTTGGTCTAGACTGGATTTGTGTCTAGTGGAGTGGGTAAACCTTTATACCCAGATGCGATCACGAAAGCATGCACGAGACTGGATTTCGCTCGTGTATGCGTTATGCTGGATGTGAATTCGAAAATGCCAAAGCACATTATTATTATGACACCTGATGAGGAAGGAGGAGAAGTACCATGCAAAGTTGATGTGGAGTATGAATGGCTACCCCCGAGATGCACTAGCTGTATGACATTGGGACACTCAGCCAAGGAGTGCACTGTCAACAAACCCAAATGTATCAAACCACCGGTTAATGTGTATGTACCCAAAGTGGGAGCACTGCGAGGCCCAATGGTGACTGAAAGAACAAGAGACCACCCAACACCTCACACTGTGGCGAAGCAGACAGAAGACCGTGGTACCCGTCCAACTGCAGTGGGACCCAGTCGGGAAGAGAGAGAAGATTGCATTGTTACGTATAACTCTTTCGATGCGCTACAATTACTTGATAGTGCAGAAGGTTCATCAAGGGGTCCTAAGCGAAGCAACCCCGTACCTGGGGACCCATGTTAAACCTTGCCATATGGAACGTACGTGGCCTGAACAAGAGGGATCATCAGCTAGCGGTCAAGGATATCATTGCTGAGTTCAGGTTACACTTTATTGGTCTCCTAGAAACACGTGTTCGCATTAATAACTGTGCTAGTATACAATCATTTTTGATACCTCATTGGAAATGGTTTATGGATTATGACAATATTGGAAATCGGATATGGATTGCTTGGGATTATAACTATACTGATGTGGATATTATTGAGGTGGGAAACCAGTTTATACACTGCCGTGTCACTATTAGAGCATTACAAGAGTATGTTGATATTACTATTGTGTATGGTGCTACTGAGGTGTTTGATAGGCGAGAATTATGGGCCTCTCTAGAATCCTTAGCTGTCCAATGCATTAAAATTCCCTGGCTGGTTGGAGGTGACTTCAATGCAGTCAGGGATCTTAGTGAGGTATGTGGTACGTCGGGAGATATAAGAGTGGCAATGGAGGAATTTAATACATGCCTACAAAATACTGCGCTTTTGCCACTACCGATGCAGGGTGAATGGTACACATGGCATAATCGTAGTGCTAGCCCTCGCAACCTGTGGAAGCGACTTGATCGTATGCTAACCAATGATACATGGACTTTGCGGTTTCCATCAGTATTCTACCAATGCCTCAATCCACGGACATCGGATCACTCGCCGATGGTGGTTAATAGGGATAAGCAGCAGCGATTTGGAGATATGTTCCGGTTTGACAACTTCCTTACTCTATTACCAGATTTTATTCCTAGTGTGCAGAGTATATGGCAGCAACAAATAGTGGGAGTGCCTATGTTCTCAGTCACCCGCAAACTCAAGGCACTGCAGCAACAAATAGTGGGAGTGCCTATGTTCTCAGTCACCCGCAAACTCAAGGCACTCAAACCTATTTTTCAAGAACAGAGGAGAAATAAAAGGGATCTTTCTCACAATGTTGAGTTGGCAAGGGGGTTCCTGGAGCAGGCCTAAGTGCTGGTAAGCTCGAACAGATAGGATGAGCTTATTCTTCTGTTGGAGCACTGCAGTCGGCTTGTGTATGCTAAGGCGGCCGAATTGGAGAGGATCATGCTGCAGCAGAGGGCAAAGATGGAATGGATGAAGGGTGGTGACCAGTGCTCCAGAGTGTTCTTTCGTAAAATTGCCTAAAGAAGGACTGCTAGACGGATCATGCAAATTAATGATGCCCAAGGAATTACAATAACGGAACCAAATGCAGTCATACGTGAATTTATCTCCTATTATCAATCCTTACTAGGAGGAGACAGGCGTCAGAGGATGATGGACCTTCGGTTTCTTCGACCTTGGGCGAGGCATATCATAACAACTGAGGAGGCAGGCCACCTACTTGAACCGTTCAGTGCAGAGGATATAAAAAAAGCTGTGTTTGACATCGAGGATAGAGCACCTGGACCTGATGGGTATTCATCAGGATTCTATAAAAAAGCATGGCCGGTGGTGGGACAGGAGATAACGAAGGCAGTACTGGATTTCTTTTCTACGGGGAAGCTTCTTAAACAGATTAATAGCACAATATTGACGGTTATCCCCAAGGTACACTCTCCCACATCTGTTGCAGATTTTCGCCCTATCTCCTGTTGTAACGTACTTTATAAAATCATTGCTAAACTTATTGTCCAAAAATTGAGTGTGATATTGGACAAGATTATCAGCCCCTGCCAGGCAGCGTTTGTCCCTGGTCGGAGCATAGGGGATAATGTTATGTTAGCACAGGAACTCTTCACTGGTTATAATCAGGCCCGACTCCCACCGAGATGTGCTTTGAAAGTTGACATTCGGAAGGCGTATGACACTGTCGAATGGGATTTCCTGCTATCGGTGCTTCAGCTTTTCGGTTTCCCAGAGACTTTCAGTCGATGGGTTGAGGAGTGTATCAGTTCACCTTCCTTTTCGGTGGGGATGAACGGAAAGCCACATGGATATTTTGCGGGTGCCAGAGGGCTTCGACAAGGCGACCCCTTATCGCCATATCTCTTCGTCCTTGTGATGGAGGTTCTACATATGGGAATACTACAGCTGATCGAGCAGGACATGAACTTCGCATTCCATTGGAAGTGTGACGATCTTAGAATCTTCCAACTGGGGTTTGCTGATGACTTACTCCTATTCTGCCGGGCCAATACTGCATTTGTTCGGGTCTTCAAATCCGGATTAGATAGATTTGCTGATTGGTCGGGGTTACGCCTCAATGTTGAAAAAAACCACATCATCATATCCCGATCAGCCCAGAATATACGAGAGGAGCTACTTGCGGTGTTGGGGTTTCAGGAAGGCCACTTACTGATGAGGTATCTGGGTCTACCATTGATCTCTTCTCGATTATCTATTGCCGACTGCCAACCATTACTGAGTAAGATCGATACACGGATCAATGGTTGGGAGGGATTGGCACTGTCATATGCCGGCAGGGTACAAATCATTAAGTCTGTTCTTGTGGCTATGGGTGTCTATTGGGCTTCAGCATTTATTTTGCCAAAAGGGGTCATTAAAAACATTGAGAAGCGATTGCGAGGCTTCTTATGGAGAGGTACGGGAAATAGTGGATACCCTAAAGTTGCATGGAGTCGCAAACCGAAGGAGGAGGGAGGACTTGGCCTTAAGGATATGGGAACTCTTAATCGAGCATTGATGTGCAAAAAGCTATGTGAAGTCATCCGATGTGATAGGACTTCTATCTGGGTCGAGTGGCTGCGGCATGGCAGACTTCGAGATGATTCGATATGGTCTATCCCGGAGAATCGTGGACCATGGGGATGGAGAAAAATGTTGAGGTTGAGAGGCTAGTTACGCTCAGTGGTGGAATATCGCATTGGTGATGGAAGTGATTTTTTCTTATGGAGGATCCCTGGCATCACCTTGGGCCCCTCCTAGACAGATTTCCGTGGGGACCCAACAGTCTGGGATTGCATGAGTCTACCATGCTAAGCTCGGTTATCTGTGAGGGTCATTGGCACTGGCCATTGATCACGGACATGGAATGCGTGGAGATTACACACGTGCTGCCTCGGATCCATGGGGGTACAGATCGTATATTATGGAAAGGTTCGAGTGGGAAACCCACTACCCAGGAGTTCTATCGGGCTATGATACCAGCAGGACCGAAAGTAGGTTGGATTTCACTACTTTCGGGTTCTTTAAAGATCCCGCGACATTTGTTTATCCTTTGGCTAGCTATCCTGGAGAAGCTCGCAACGACGGATAAACCATGGCTTTCCCATCTTGGGTGCTGCGTTCTGTGCAATGAAGACATGGTAGAGTCACATAACCACCTGTTTTTCCACTGCAGATTTAGTAGAAGATGCCTCAGTAGTATTCGGCGCATTGTACGATTCCAGTGGCCTAATCGGGATTGGGTCAGTGATGTTGAATGGGGTGCAAGAAAATGGCGTGGGAAGGACATCATCAATATATCCTACCGATAACTGCTTCGATCGTGTGTATACCATATTTGGAGGGAGAGAAATCTGATATGTTTTGAGCACGAGGAGAGGCCCCCGAGTGTAGTGGCCAACTTAATAGTAGAAGATGTTCGGCAACGTATACTCAGTATTAAGCTTCCTAGCTCTATTAGCACATGTGCCTTGTATAGACTGTGGCGTATCCCTTGGCCTGTCGAGGGAAGCGCCTAATGAGGGACACTGTTGTACTATACTTTCTTCTTAATGAAAATTACACTTACCCAAAAAAAAAATACATATTATAGATAATTAATAAATAAATAATATAAGTATATTTTAGATACTAATAAAATGCAAATAAAACTAAGAACACTCGGAACTCGGATGCAAGCAAGCAAACCGAACGCATGCAGTCGATTGGCAGACGGCGGGGCGACTAGTAACCTGTACGAAAAGCAAGCTAAGAAAACGAACACTGGAACCCTTGAATTTATTAGATAGCGATTACTATCTTGAAAAAAGTATTTTCTTTCTTACCTATAGGAAATAGGAAACCCGTATTTGATCCAATCAAATTGGATTTTATCATTTCTGTATCGGCAATTCAATAGAGATTGAGAGATAAGAAAGCAAAAACTCATAAACAGAAGAGCTCACAGAACAACCAGATCCATTATGATATATTGGGAATAAGTAATAAAAGACAATCGGCTCATGGTAAAACTTCATATGGGTTCGATCAAAATTTTCTTTTCAAGTGAGAAGGATTGGTCTCATCTCTTCCTGGAAAGCCTAAACCTGCAGGACCTGGCCTCAGCAATTCAAGTAGCAGAAGGCTTTTTGCCCTATAGAGAAGGAGTAGCGTGGTGATGATAAAAGAGAGACTGCTCCTACCAAGGCAAAGCAATCGGGAAAACCTTTTAAGGCGGACTCAGGATGCTTCATCGGCGGCGGGCCACATCGTGCTCGCGACTGCCCAAAGAAGGGTCGATGTAATTGAGCTCTTATTGCTGGGGACGAGCAAGCTGAACCCTCTAGGGTTAATCCCCTGCAGCTTCTCAATGCCATCCGACACGAGAAGAAGTCTTCCTTTAATGGGTTAATGTATGTAGATGTCGTGGTGAACGGTTAAACCCTAGCACGTGGAGAAGGGGTGCTTTAAGCTCCACTCCTTTCCTTCTGCTTGAAGCTATCAAAAAAGTCTGATTCCAGCTATTAGCAATCAATTCCCCTTGCTTTGGAATTCGATTTCGAACCTACCTTTTCCAAGCCAAGGAATCGAATCCATTGACAAAAATCCCCTCTATCGCTCCGACAGATAGAAGTTCTGGCTCGGGAATAAATATCTGTTGGAGTTCAAGTGGAAGGCACTTGCCCGGTTCAAGTACGCTAAATACGGTATCAATAATGCATGGCCAACCAACTTCGTAGCTCGATCTTAGACTTTGTTCGGTAAGAGATTTCTACTTACACAAGTTGGAAGATTCCATTCACGAAGGAAGTATTTGAAAAAGAGAATGCGAGACAGAATTGGTTAGCCAGTTTGGTAGCCGAATCTCCCGTCTCTTTTTAAGCCGTAATTCTTGCCTTACAAGAGCTGCACTAAACAAATGGAAAGATCGATCTCTGAATCATATGAAATGCAGTTCAGTGGAATTCATGTGAAAATCGAAATCTGAAAACAAAGAAAGAAGAAAATGAAATTAGCGAAGATTGGTCTACTGGTTTACGAGATTACTGTTTAGCAAACGAGCTGAGACCAATCAATCTCACCTACGATCCTACGATCTGCTCTATAAGACACCTCAATAAGGAAAAAGAAAAGAAAGGATGAGGCAACGTAGGCAGTTCCATCCACATCTATTCAATTCGTTATTCCATTCCGGCTGCTTTCAGTCGAATCTTCGTTCTCGGTAGTTGATTCCTAGCCCCCAGTTTGACTCACTTCTCTTTCCTTCTTTTATGCGGGCATCAAAGTTGAGGCAGGATTCGAGTCAACAGTTGACCCAGCATCCTTGTCATCACAACAAGAGCCAAAGCCCGTGGACGGGGTGTAAGCCATTGATCTATAACCAGTAGACCGGAAGGTGGGAGGCACTACCTTTTTATGGTAAATGGTATGAAGCACCGGAATTCCTTCTTAAGCTGCTGGTTGGGGTGCTCCCTGTAGAAAAGCACGCAGCGAGAAAGACAAGTACCATACAAGGTAGCATAGATCGGTAGGGCAACAGGCAAGAGCCATCCAAAAGCCATTAAAGGTAAGCGCAGGCGTAGTCTTTAAGCCGTTCTATTTTCTTTGGTTTACCCATAAAGACCTGGAGCACCGGTTGCTAAGGCATAGGCAAGAGCGAAGACAGAAAGAAAGGCATAAGCACTGGAAGCAAAGGTAGAGGCTGAGGCGCCTAAGGCAGCAGAAGTGAAGGCATCGGGAAAGAGACAAGATCGAATGGACTTTGTTGACACTGACTATGCAACTAGAGAATCTGAAACAAGCTAGGCTAGGGAACTGGAAGGTATGCTGTCCATGCTCCTATCTATACTGCAGCTTTCACTCTACCAACGGAATCCTCATCTATATTTGGATAGGAACCTAAACCAGTAACTGAATCCTTATCTGTCGAGGCTACTAGCTATCGGCCTGTAAGGTATGCGTAGCGAGGAATTGGTTGCTAAATATCGTATCCGATTCCTCGCTATTTGTTTGCGGGATATCGGTTGTTCGGGGGGAGCGGGGATGTAGCTAGGGGGTTCGGGGGGATGTGCCCCCCTGAAACTGATATTGATAAAAGAGAAGAAGTTTGTAACGCGGATTAGCTATCATCGAAGAAGTTTGTAACGCGGATTAGCTATCATCTTCTTTCTCTTGAAAGCGAGTGCTTCCGCACGAACGAATGAGAAGTTGTTCTTTCTTCTTCTTGTTCTCTGCATTCGTTTCTTCTGTAGCGGGTTCGGCCCGCCTTAAATCATGGGTATGGAGCCAGCCTCGCTTCACAGCGTGGGGGAAGATCGGTTGAGAATCCCCCGAGGGTTTTTTTTTTGGGTAAAGGTAAGTTTCATTAAATAAAAAGGAGTATAGTACAACAATCAAGTGGTGTCTCCCTCGACAGACCAAGGGATACGCCAAAGTCTATAGAGCGCACATGTGCTAATTGAACATGATAGATTAATACTAAGTATTCTCTGTCTAACATCATCAACTATGCAGGTAGCTAATACATGTTCCGGTCGTTGGGTGTATTCAAAGCGTCTCAGGTTCCTCTCTCGCCAAATGTGGTATATGCATGCACTAAGTAAGGCTCGATAAGCAATATTAACGATATGCTTTCCCCTCCACTTCCTCGAAGCCCATTCCACGTCTCTTTTCCACTTGCGATTGGGCCAAGAGAATCGAACATGTTGGCGTACAGCTGCAAGGCATTTTCTACTATATTGACATCGGAAGAACATGTGAGTGTGTGTCTCCATTGTACCCTCATCACAAAGGATACATCCACCTAAGTGGGTCATCCAAGCTTTATCGGTAGTCGGTAGCTTCTCCTGAATTGCTAACCAAAGGATGAAATTATGTCTGGGGATCTTCAATGAACCTGAAAGTAGTGAAGACCATCCTACTTTTGGTCCAGGTGGGCAGAAAAGTCTGTATAGTGATTGTGTGGTGAGTCGTCCCTCTGGGAATCTCCAGTTGATCCTGTCGTCACCTCTGTGAATCTGAGGTAATGTGTAAATGATCTCCATACATTCCAAATCAGTTATAAAAGGCCACTGCCATTGTCCCTCATCAATAACTACTTGAAGTTTGGCGGATTCATCAAGTCCCAAAAGACTTGGTCCTCGTGGGAATCTAGCAATAAGGGGGCCCAAGTGGTGCCATGGATCCTTACACAAGAAGAATGTCCGTCCCTCCCCAGTGAGAAACTCCGTCATAGGTAGTATGGAACTTTGGAGTAGAAGCAGTTTTCGCCATCCCCATGATCCTCCCTTCTCGTTAATTGCCCAAATTGAGTTATCGCGCAGTCTTCCATGCTTCAACCACTCAACCCATATAGATGTTCGGTCGCATCTGATAACATCACAAAGCTTCTTT
>NW_011628074.1:213165-233741 GCF_000512975.1 Sesamum indicum | reverse complement strand
CACACTCTTCAATCCACTTTGTGAATGTTTGTGGGAAGCCAAACAATTGCAAGACTGCAAGTAGGAAGTCCCACTCCACCGTATCGTAGGCCTTCCTAATATCAACTTTCAGAGCACACCGAGGTGGTAGCCTCATCTGATTGTAGCCTGTGAACAATTCCTGTGCCAATAAAATATTGTCCCTAATGCTACGCCTTGGAATAAACGCTCCCTGACAGGGACTGATTATCTTGTCCAGAACCACACTTAACCGTTGGACAAGTAATTTTGCAATAATTTTGTATAACACATTACAGCACGAAATTGGTCTATAATCTCCAACAGTCATAGGAGTGTGTACCTTTGGGATTAGAGCCAAAATTGTGGAGTTGACTTGCTTGAGTAATTTGCCGGTACTAAAGAAGTCTAGTACCGCCTTTGTAACTTCCTGTCCCACCACTGGCCATGCTGCTTTAAAGAAGCCAGATGAATACCCATCAGGCCCCGGTGCCTTGTCTTCTGCTATATCAAAAACCGCTTGCTTCACATCATCCGGAGTGAAAATCGAAATAAGATGGCTAGCCTCTTCATTAGAAAGAATATGCCTAGCCCACGGTCTGAGAAATCCAATATCTATAAGTATCTGTCTTCTGTTACCGCCCAAGAGGTTTTGGTAGTAATGGACAAATTCATTGATGATCTCTCCTGGTTCTGTGTGGCTTGTCCCATAATCATCATTGATCTGCAATATCCTCCTCGCCACTCTTCTCTGGGCAATTTTACGAAAGAAAATTCGGGTGCATTGGTCACCTTCCTTCATCCACTGTATTTTCGCTCTCTGTTGCAGCATGATTTGTTCCAGTTTTACCGCTTTTGCATAAACCAGTCGGCAGCAGTGTTCTAGCTGTAAAAGTGCCTCATTCTGTCTATCATTGCTCACCAGCTGTTGCGCCTCATCAAGAAATCCTTTGGCTAATTGAACATTGAGTGTTAAATCCCCCTTCTTTCTCCTTTGTTCCCTGAAAAGACCGGCTTTAGTGCTTTAAGTTTACGTATTACCGCAAACATAGGAACCCCAATAATTGAATGTTGCCAAATATTCTGCACACTGGGGATAAATTCAGGTGAGTGTGTTAGGTAGTTGTCAAATCGAAACATACCTCCGCCTGTTTGTTGATGATGTTGCATGTCCCCATGTATTACAAGTGGCGAGTGGTCAGAAGTCCGCGGCAATAGGCTATGATAACACGAGGATCTATCATTAATGAGGATCCGATCCAATCTCTTCCATAGACTCCGAGAGCTCGTACTACAATTATGCCAAGTATACCATTCACCCTGCATGGGCAATTGTATTAACCCGGCCTCCTGGATAGCAGCATTATATTCTTCCATGGCCGTCCTTATATCACCAGAAACTCCACACACTTCATTCATTTCTCGAACTGCATTGAAATCCCCCCCACACCAGCCAGGGATTATCCCTCTACTCCCGAGCCAATGTTTCCAAAGTATTCCATAAACTCCTACGATCAATCATCTCAGAGGCACCATAAACAACGGTGATAGTGAGGGATTCACTATCAGCCCTATTAGTGACGCGACAATGCACAAATTGATTCCCAATTCAAGGAATATGAACATCAACAACATTGTCATCCCATGTTACCCAAATACGGTTACCCACAGACACATAATCAACAAACCATTTCCAATGAGGGAGCAAAAACGACTGAATATGCATAATATTTTTAAAATGAACACGAGTTTCTAATATGCCCATAAAATGTAACCTGTGTTCCGAGACAAGGTCCTTAACTGCGAGCTGATGGTCTCTCTTATTCAGCCCCCGGACATTCCACACCACGATGTTCAACATGGATTATTACTAGAGGGGCTGCATGTGTTAGGACCCCTAATAATCTCTTCTGCATCGTCAATTAGATTCAAAGTACCAAATGGATTATAAATAATCTCTTCCTTACCCTTCTCCTTGTGATATGAGGGTTCACATTCATCGTGTTCAACACTTTTATCTCCTCTAGTGGCATCATTCACCTCAACCATGGTCTCGCGTTTCTTTTGCCTTTCCTTGGGGGCTGGTGGTTGCAGGACGTTTGTTTTTGGTACATACACTTTTACTGGGGGCTTTGTTTGTTTATGAGGTTTAGTCGACGTACACTCCTTCACCGAGTGTCCCAATGTCATGCATCCTGTGCATTTAGGTGGAAGCCATTCATACTCGATATCAATCTTGCATGGGGTTTCCCCGCCATCTTCATCTGGTGTCATTATAACAATATGATTTTGTATTTTCTGAGTAACGTCAATCATCACGCATACACGAGCGAAATCCAGTCTCGTGCATGCCCTCGTTATCGCATCTGGGTATAGAGGCTTACCCACACCGCTTGCAACAATACTCAAACCTTCCGTCGTCCAGAATTCCATTGGAAGGTGTCTCAATTTTATCCAGACAGGCACTTGTATATGCTTCAATTTTCTCATAGCCATGCCCGGTTTCCACTTTTGCAATACAATTGGTTGTCCCTGAAATAGCCATGGACCCCCTTCAATGACGTCCTCCATATCAATTTCCGTTTTAAATTGGAAAAAAAAGAAACCATTAGCTGTTGCCGTGACCTCTCGAAGTGCTGGCAAAACCGAATGTGCAAACTCCTTCAAGTGGTGAAAGTATGGCCGTTTTGCCATAAAATAACCAACGGCCGTAGCCTTCCATCTTTTGGATCCTTCACACACCGTATCAATTGTAGGGCGAACTATAACATTTGGATCCTTCCTCAAAGGCTTTTTCTTTGCGGTAGCTACAACATTTTCCTAATTTCTTGATTTGGATTTTCTACATATCCTATCGCTGACGAGTTGAGAAGAGTGGCGATGATCGGATTTTCTTCTATGGTTTTTATTCCTACTTCGAGTTCTCTAAGGGGGCGTTCGAGTTATCCCTTTCCCTCTTCTTTCTCTAATGCCTATGTAGATCGATCACTAGGGAATTCTTTGAAGAGAATGAAGAAGGCCGGTCTTGGCATCTTACTTAGGAAACTACTGCTGAAGTAGAAAGAAGAAAGTCTGTCGCTAGCGGGGAAGGAATGGGAAAAGAGGGTCGATGTAATTGAGAGGCTTGAGCTTTCGAATTAAGCTTACAATTGAGGTCCGTGAGAAGCTTGTAAGTTCTGCTTTAAGCTATAGGCTTCCCTAGAGGGATGAGGTGGTCGTACCGCTTCTGGGACCACGATATGCGCCACCAGGGGCTGTTTTTTCGACAGGAGTTGCCTCCGCAGGTAAGCTTGTTCTTCTCCCTCTTTCCTTCTTTATTCGAGAGTAATCTTGGCTTCTTCTTCTCGATGATGTCCCTGTGAGTGAAGCAGTACTCCTCTTCCGTAGTGAATCCTGAAATAAAATAATAAATATATGCTTTTTACCTTTACTCTGTAGGAGATTGCGTGTGAGATACCGCTGACTTAAAAGAAAAAGCTGGAGATACTCCTCCCAAAGGGCACTAGGCCGCTGACTTAAAAGAAAAAGCTGGAGATACTCCTCCCAAAGGGCACTAGGAGACTAGACATATTACGTTATGGGCACTGGATCTCGGGGCACTCAGACTAGTGATAATGGAAATCCTCCTTAGTATGGAACAGCGATTCGAAATGAAGCTGTCAATCATAAACCAGAACACTACCAAGAACATTCCAAAGAACCTCCTAAAGCCAAGGCCCGATGAGAAAGGCGAAACCAGTTCCCAACAGGCTTGAAAGTTAGATAACCAAATCACGGGAAAAGCTCCCCTCAATTACATCGACCCTCAAGCCGAATCTGGTTGCGGATGTCCGGCAGATGAAAGGCAAAGGAGTTGCCTACTCTGTACTTCCAATCCAAATAAAGCCGACTCTATCTCAGCCTAAGTCGAGAAAGCTTGACGCTGACTTTGTCTTCAAAAAAGAGAAGATTGGCATTATCATTTCCCATGCCTTAAGTTAAGGGCTGTCCTGTTAGTACCAATAAAAAAGGCTATTAGCCAGAATAAGGTAACCACGGACAGAGAACAAGCTGAGGAAGGTCGACTTGATAGTCTTTATTCCCACCAGGATAGTGGGAATCTGATTCATTGATTTAATTGAACCTAGCGGGTAGCGCGCTACTTCAAATTTCCTGTGTAACCGGGCCCGAAGCCACTTAAGGGGAGACTACTTTTCTTCTCTTTCTGTCTATCAGAAAAAGGATTCTCAGTCTTCTAAGTCGTAGAGTAGAGGGCAATTGCCTTTTCTTTGAGGTATAGGGGCAGAATGTCTATCTGGTTGTGTTCCCATTCGCCGTAGCGCTTATTGTTGTAAGTGGATTCTAGAAAGGCAGTGAGTTCCCCAGGAGAGGCAACTCAACAGGAGCTGCTATAGAATCCGAATCTGGCTTTGCTGCACTTTACTTTTTTCTTTCTGGCGTGACTGCTTTCTTTGCTAGATGGGATCGATCCTAGACCTAGTCGCTTTGCACCAAAGGTGGTATAGTTATCGTATTCTAAGTAGAGGATCCCACTTCCTATCTTTCCTAGGAGGGTAGGGTACTTCGATGAACCGAGAATCAGTAATATAATACAAATAAGGGAGCGTCGGAAGAAGCTGACTTTAAAGTTGAGCTCTGTGGGGAAAAATTGAATAAAACAATTCGTAATGCGTAGATCTCAAATAATCACGTTATACCGAAAACAAGAAATTCAATTAACAAAAGAAATGAAATGAAAAATAATAAGTGTTGCTAACTTAGATTATCTAGTTCTCTTCTAATAAGATATTTCATGAGGTAGAGAGAATTTCTTTTTTCATTTATGCAACCTTTTATGAGTTCGCTTTCACGAGCTGAATTCCCTCCAAAGCCAGATGAGAATTAATATATATCTAAATATTTTTTTTTTCGGTAATGGTAAATTTCATTACTAAAAATATGGTACAGTACAACAATTAATTGGGTAGTCCCTCGACAGGCCAAGGGATACGCCATTGTCTATAAAGAGCCCATGTACTAATCGAACTGGAAAGATTAAGGCTCAGAATCCTCTGCCTAACATCATCAATAATATGAGAAGCCAATACATTAGGCGGGTGTTCACTTTGCTGGAACCGTCTGGAGTTTCTTTCTCGCCACAAATGGTAAACCAATGACCCAAGTAACGCTCGGTATGCTGCATTGATGATATGCTTCCCTCTCCATTTTTTTACTGCCCATTCCACATCCATTGCCCATGTGCGATTGGGCCAATCGAATCGAATTATTTCCCGTATGGCTATAAGGCATCTTCTGCTATATCGGTGTGTTATGTGAAGCTGTCATGCTTTCAAGCAAGGATCTTCGGACTCACTTGGATTCAAGAAAGAGCTTTTGGCCAACCTACCCTGTCTAAGTCCCTCAACCGATACCGTCCTCGATCCCTATAAAGAGCTAGTCGGGCATAAGACCTGGTAATCTTACATCGGTGGTGGTCTAGTATGAATCTGGAGCTTCCCTCATTTCCTCTCTTATACGAGGTCTGGTTTGTCTTTGTTATAGTGGAAGGGCTTAAGCCAATCCCAGGGCTATGATTATGATTAAAATGGGCTTCCTCTATGATAAAGAAGTAGGATGCGTAGAAGGATAGGAGACCGGTATACGAGGCAAAAACCATCCCCAGAAGCAGTATCAGTAGCCGCTGCCTACAAAGAAGAAGCTGCCCCTGCTGAAGCAAAGATTCCAAGATCGGGATAGGTTAGAGGAAAAGTTCAAAGAAGCAGGTTTTACCTGAATGTAAGTTAGTATGTGTACGAGTAGACGTGCGAGCTAGAAAACCCTTCTTTTGAAGCTTCGAAAGTAGGATCTCTGCCCTCGGGCTACCCCCCCGCATTTAGTAAGTCTTTGGGCTTGGGGAAATGTAGGTGTGCTGACCTAGAAAGAGTTGAGTTGAGGATGTAGATTATCGAAGTAATGGGTTACGTAAAGCAGAAGACGTTGGGTTTTTTGCCTCGGACTCGGATAAGGCTCATACACGAAGGAAGCAAAGAACTGGCAGTCTATTGTGACAGGGTCGGGTAAGTTATGAAGCGGAGTAAGGTAGGCCTTCTGATATGGGTTCACCCTCCTAACAAGGGCTAGAAGGCCAGACAGTCATATAGGGATAGAGTTCCTTGCCGGCGTATTCTTTTTTTTTTGATAAATGTAAGTTTCATTAAGTAAAATGAAATAGTAGTACAGTACAACAGTGTGGTTATCAGCTGGTTTCTCCCTCGACAGGCCAAGGGATACGCCACAGTCTATATAAAGCTCTTGTACTGACTGATCTAGGTAGAGAGATACTAAGGATCTCTTGTTGTACTGTATTACCTTTTACATAATGAAACTTACATTTACCCAAAAAAGAGATACTAAGGATCCACTGCTTGATATCCTCAACAATCAATAAAGCCATGGTGCTAGGTGTCCTCTCGATGTGCTTGAATCTTCTCAAGTTTCTCTCCCTCCAAATGTGGTAAACACATGATGCTAATAGTGCTTGATAAGATATGTTAATGATTTTAGACCAATTTCATGCTGCAATGTTTTATACAAGATCATTGCGAAACTACTTGTCCAAAAAATTAATGTGCTGCTGGACAAGATAGTTAGCCCCTGTTAGACAGCTTTTATTCCGGGAAGAAGCATTGGGGACAACATTATGTCAGCCCAGGATTATTCTCGAGATATAACCAGATGCGCCTACCCCCGAGATGCACACTCAAAGTGGATATCAGGAAGGCCTATGATACGGTGGAGTGGGACTTCCTGTTAGCAGTTTTGCAGTTGTTCGGGTTTCCACCTACATTTACAAGGTGGATTGAGGAGTGTGTTTCCACGACATCATTCTCGATTGGGCTCAATGGAAAACCTCATGGGTTCTTTTCTGGAGCGAGAGGACTACGACAGGGAGACCCACTTTCTCCTTATCTGTTTGTCCTTGTTATGGAAGATTTACATCTGGGATTCTTGCAACGAATTGAACAGGACCTCCAATTCACTTATCATTGGAAGTGTGAGAGTTCTAAGGTTTTTCAGATGGGATTTGCAGACGACCTCCTCTTACTTTGTAGAGCTAACTTAGACTCCATTAGAGTCTTCAAAGAGGGATTGGACTAGTTTGCAGAGTGGTCGGGCCTTCGGCTGAATGTTCAAAAAAGTCACTTAATCATTTCACGTTCGGCTCAAAATTTGAATTGATGCACGTATTAATGGATGGGAAGGGATTTCATTATCATATGCTGGGCGGGTACAAATCATCAAATCTATGTTTTCAGCATTGAGTTTATATTGGGCTTTTGCATTCATATTACCTAAGAAAGTCATCAATGAAATTGAGAAGAGGTTGAGGACTTTCCTATGGAAGGGTACGACGTCTAGTGGGTACGCCAAGGTAGCCTGGAAAGATGTGTGTCGACCGATGGATGAGGGGGGACTTGGGTTCAAGGATATCTCCACCTTGAATCGCGCATTAATGAGCAAGAAATTATGTGATGTTATCCAGTGTGACAGGACATCCATATGGGTTCAGTGGCTCTACCAAGACCGATTACGTGAGAGATCGATTTGGACTATCCGTGAACATGGAGGTTCTTGGGGATGGCGAAAAATACTCAGGCTACGTCCTTTCCTTCGCACTATCGTGGATTACCAGATTGGAAATGGAGACAGATTCTTTGTTTGGCAGGACCCGTGGCATCACTTGGGTCCACTTATCGAGCGATTCCCTCAAGGTCCCCGCCATCTTAGACTTGAAGAATCAGCAAAACTCAGTTCGGTGATTTCAGCAGGAGAATGGCAATGGCCTACCATCACGGACTTTAAATGTTTGGAGATCACACATAACCTACCGCTTATTTTTGAAGGTGAGGATCGGGTGGTGTGGAGATGTGACGAAGGGCAACCTACTACTCAGGCCCTCTACCGATTTTTCGATCACTCTGAGCCGAAAGTAGGATGGTCTTCACTACTTTCAGGCTCCTTGAAGATTCCTCGTCATTCGTTCATCCTATGGCTCGCAATCCTTGGCAAACTACCCACCACGGACAAACCATGGCTATCTCACCTAGGGGTGTGCATATTGTGCGATGAGGGAGCTACGGAATCTCATCCACATTTATTCTTCCGATGCAGATTTAGTCGTCAGTGCCTTTATGAGATTCGCAGAAGGATTCGCTTTCACTGGCCCAATAGAGATTGGGCAACAGATATTGAATGGGCGACACGGAAATGGAGAGGTAAGCACATTATCAATGGAGCTTACCGTACACTACTTGCATCGTGTGTCTACCACATACGGAGGGAGAGGAACTTGAGGAGATTTGAACATACCGAGCAGACACCGGCCACTTTGAGTATCCTAATCATCGATGACGTCAAGCAGAGGATTCTTAGCATTGATTTAGCATCGTCAGTCAGTACACGAGCATTGTATAGATTATGGCGTATCCCTTGGGTAGAGGGAGAAACCATTTGATGATCCCATGTTGTACTGTACCATTACTCTTTATTAATGAAATTTACATTTACCAAAAAAAATAAAAATAAAAAAAATAAGATATGTTAACAATGTGTTTACCTCTCCATTTTTGGGAAGCCCATTCAATATCCGTTATCCAGTCTCTATTGGGCCAAGAATATCGTACCATTCTCCGGATAGCTGTGAGCACTGTCGACTAAAGCTCTTGTACTTGCCGGCGTATTCTCAGATCCAAGGCCTCTAATCAGTACTGAAGTAGGACTTTGGGGGCTTATCATCCAGCTATTTGGGCTAACCGGTTCAACAAGAGCAAGAGAAATTCTTTTTTTTTTTTTTTTTGGTAAATGTAAATTTCATTAATAAAGAGTAATGGTACAGTACAACATGTGATCATCAAATGGTTTCTCCCTCAACCCAAGGGATACGCCATAATCTATACAATGCTCGTGTACTGACTGACGAAGCTAAATCAACGCTAAGAATCCTCTGCCTGACGTCATCGACAATTAGGATACTCAATGTGGCCGGTGTCCGCTCAGTGTGTTCAAATCTCCTCAAATTTCTCTCCCTCCATATGTGGTAGACACATGATGCAAGTAGTGTACGGTAAGCGCTATAAATAATGTGCTTACCTCTCCATTTTCGCGTCGCCCATTCAATATCTATTGCCCAATCCCTGTTAGGCCAGTGAAAACGAATCCATCTGCGAATCTCAAAAAGGCATTGACGACTAAATCTGCATTGGAAGAATAAATGTGAATGAGATTCTGTAGCTCCCTCATCGCACAATATGCATACCCCCAGGTGAGATAGCCATGATTTGTCCGTGGTAGGTAGTTTGCCAAGGATTGCGAGCCATAAGATGAAGGAATGACGAGGAATCTTCAAGGAGCCCGAAAGTAGTGAAGACCATCCTACTTTCGGCTCGGGGGGATCAAATAATCGGTAGAGGGCCTGAGTAGTAGGTTTCCCTTCATCACATCTCCACACCACCCGATCCTCACCTCCAAGAATAAGCGGTAGGTTGAAGTCCGTGATGGTAGGCCATCGCCACTCTCCCGCTGAAATCACCAAACTGAGTTTTGCAGATTCTTCAAGTCTAAGATGACGTGGACCACGAGGGAACCGCTCAATAAGTGGACCCAAGTGATGCTACGGGTCCTGCCAAACAAAGAATCTATCTCCATTTTCAATCTGGTAATCCACGATAGAGTGAAGAAAAGGACAGCCTGAGCATTTTCCGCCATCCCCAAGAACCTCCATGTTCACGGACAGTCCAAATTGATGTGTCCCGTAATTCACGGACAGTCCAAATTGATGTGTCCCGTAATCGGTCTTGGTAAAGCCATTGAACCCAGATGGATGTCCAGTCACACCGGATAACATCACATAATTTCTTGCTCATTAATGCGCGATTCAAGGTAGAGATGTCCTTGAACTCGAGTTCCCCCTCGTCTGTCGGTCGACACACATCTTTCCAGGCTACCTTGTCGTAGCCACTAGACGTCGTACCCTTCCATAGGAAATTCCTCAACCTCTTCTCAATTTCATTGATAACTTTCTTAGGTAGTATGAATGCAGATACCCAATATAAGCTCAATGTCGAAAGTACGGATTTGACGATTTGTACCCGCCCAGCATATGATAACGAAATCCCTTCCCATCTAGTAATGCGTGCATCAATTTTTGAAATAAGAGGCTGACAGTCAGAGATAGACAGTCTAGAAGAGATTAAGGGGAGACCCAGATACTTCATCGGTAGATGCCCCTTTTGGGGTTTGGACTTAACCTCAACTCTCATTCGATTTGTTTTGAGGATCTAATTCTGGTTAATTGAAAACCTCGTTCAATACAAATCTCATTTTTACATCTTTGTCCGGCCAATTTATGCTTTGAAAGATAATGATAATCATAAGCACCAACCACAAGCGTGTAAAGAGTCTTTCTTCTTGCTAAATCGAGAATTAGGTCAAAATCATCACCTCCGCGGGGATCGCTATGCCACAACAATGTCTTTGTTTAAGAAGTTCCTTTTCAAAGCCCAAGTGGGGAGTACTGCCCAAGAGCTTGCATCAGAAGATATGCTCGAGAAGGACATTCGCTACCTAGTAAAAAAGGATGAAATCCAGCCCCAAGCGTACCTGGAGCTACCTTTACCGGATCCTTAGATTAGAGGTCTGCCTGTCCAGCGGCGGTCCCTGAAAATCTTTCAATACGGCGGCACCCCGCTTTCCAGGTGGCACTCAGAAAAGGAAAGCTAGCTCTGGGGCTAAGCTATTACAGAAAGAAAGTCCAGAATCTCAGAACATAAGTCAAAGCAGTTGACAAGAAAAGGTCGGTGCCATCTCTGCGCTTACTTACGCTTCGAGCGACTTCTTCAATCAAAATCAAACTATTCTCTTTTTGGGCGACGCTTTCTGCTTACTCTTAGAGTTACCCTTCTCAGAAGCTTATAGCCAGTCTGAGTATTGCTTTTAGATAGAAAAGGGGAAAGCAAATACTGGAACAACGAGCAGGCAGCCCTCTCTTCAACCACTCCTGTGGTAGGAACATTTTCTTTTCTTCGAACAGGAGAACATTCTGACTTTCAATTGTTGGAAAGGCTAGTGGCTGGTGCCATCCCCGTCTCACTTCCTCCTATAGAACTGGGTGATTCTATTACTCTTCGCCTCCTCTTCTCTATTCTAGAAGGAGAGCGGATAAGACCCGCGGCGGGACAAGTCGCTTTCAATGGTGATGAAAGAAGGGGAAATGCCTGTACGGTCAATATATTCTTCTTGCTTACTCGCTCAGCTCTATATACTCACTATATTGGTTAGCTCGTTCGCTTTCAGACTGCTACCTGCTCGATCTATTACTATTAGCTAAAAAACCCTTTCTTTGCATCCTTGCATCCCTAGGA
Source organism: Sesamum indicum (assembly GCF_000512975.1). Lineage (NCBI taxonomy): Eukaryota > Viridiplantae > Streptophyta > Magnoliopsida > Lamiales > Pedaliaceae > Sesamum > Sesamum indicum. The sequence goes on along the minus strand of NW_011628074.1, from coordinate 222,345 downwards.
CTTATAAAGTATACCTTTAAGTAGAGCTTAAAGGAAGTAATCCTTGCATCCCTAGGACTTATAAAGTATACCTTTAAGTAGAGCTTAAAGGAAGTAATCACTCACTCAGGTGGAAAGCCGGTAAATGAACCTTTAAGTAGCTTTCCTAAAAGCTTATCTTACCTCTCACTGAGCCACCTACCTGCGCCTTAAATCAGTCTTTGCTCCTTTCTGGCTGCAGGGATTACCTACCGTAAGCAAGTAAATCCACTTCTATGCTCTATTTCTATTTCTCGTTCACTCCGTTCCACTCGTTTGGGAAGCTAGATCATTCAACATGCTTTCTTAGCTTAGCTGGAAAGATAATGAGACTTCTTCTCTTATTACAGCTTAAGTACATTATATATATAAGATAGAATCTCATGCATGCTTGGAAGTTAAGTTACTCTAAAGGATTGTCTTAGGTGCTAGAAGCAGCTTGAGGACTCGCTACCCTTACTCTTCCTTTCCGGCTGGCTTCTCCCCTTACTGCTACCTCCTATCAGGGTTCATTCATAACTCAGCACTAAACTTTAACAGTAGAGTTTAGCTAAAGCTATCTTCTTTTCTAGTAAAGCATAATCTGCTTACCTGCATCCAATCCACTTTGGTGACTCGCTGCTAACACTAGATGCTTAGCTATTCATACTCGCTTTCAATGAGCTTGCTATCAGCTAGGGAAGCTCCCCCTCTCACTACGTTCCTCTTCTAGCATTGCTAGATCTTCTCACCGTCTGATTCATACCTAGTTCTTGAACTAGAAACATCTCACTTCTGTTTACTCAGACGCCTCTTTCTTATCGAAGGCTCTGGCAGCTTCCACTCATCGGCAGCGACTCTTACCACTGCAACCTAGGCACTCAGGCCTTGGAGCTGATCTGTCAGTCCACCGTTACCACAAACCTATACTTTGAAGTGAAGCGACTTCGTTCATTCCCGAGTCATTAATAGCCAGAGGTCATGCTGATCCTGTAATGGCACATCAGCTTACTGATTCCTTAATAAGCATTCATTCCAGGACTTTACCAGTTTTTTTTTTGTTTGGGTAAATGTAAGTTTCATTATGTAAAAGGTAATACAGTACAACAAGATTAACGTCAATCGGTTTCTCCCTCGACAGGCCAAGGGATACGCCATAGTCTATATAATGCACGTGTACTGACTGATTTAGCTAAATTAACACTTAGGATCCTCTGTCTGACATCTTCAGTTATCAAGATACTCAAGGTGGTCGGTGTCCTTTCGGTGTGTTCAAATCGCCTCAAGTATCTCTCTCGCCAAATATGGTATATGCATGCACCAAGTAAGGCTCGATAAGCTATATTAACAATATGCTTCCCCCTCCATTTCCTCGATGCCCATTCTACATCTCTTGCCCACTCACGGTTGGGCCAAGAAAATCGAACTTGTTGTCGTATAGCTGCAAGGCATCGTCTGCTAAATCGGCATCGGAAGAACATATGTGTGTGTGTCTCCGCATTCCCCTCATCACAAAGGATACATCCGCCAAGATGATTCATCCAAGGTTTGTCTGTCGTAGGTAACTTCTCCTGAATGGCTAACCAGAGAATAAAGTTAAGTCGCAGAATCTTCAATGAACCCGAGAGTAGTGAATACCAACCTACTTTGGGTCCTGGTGGACTGAAAAGCCTGTATAGGGATTGTGTGGTGGGTCGTCCCTCTGAGAATCTCCAGTTGATCCTGTCATCTCCTCCGTGAATCTGAGGTAGTGTATAAATGATCTCCATACATTCCAAATCAGTAATAAGAGGCCATTGCCATTGCCCCTCATCAATAACTACTTGAAGTTCGGCTGATTTATCAAGTCCCAAGAGTCTCGGTCCACGTGGGAATCTAGTAATAAGAGGGCCCAAGTGGTGCCAAGGGTCCTTCCATAAGAAGAATGAGTTCCCCTCTCCAATAATAAACTCCGTCATGGGCAGGATGGATCTTCGAAGTCGTAGTGTCTTTCGCCATCCCCATGATCCTCCTTCTCATTAATCATCCATATAGAATTATCACGTAGTCGTCCATGCTTCAGCCACCCAACCCAAATAGATGTTCGGTCACATCTGATAACGTCACATAACTTTTTTTCCATTAATGCACGGTTAAGGATACCTACATCCTTGATCCCTTGGCCTCCTTCCATATGCGGTTTACACACATCCTTCCATGCTACCTTAGCGTAGCCCGATGTATAATTGCCTTTCCACAAAAAATTTCTGAGGCGTTTCTCAATTTGTTTAATAAGAGTCTTCGGTAAAGTGAAAGCAGATGCCCAGTATGTGCTCATTGCTGATAGAACAGATTTAATGATTTGTATGCGTCCAGCATATGATAATGAGATACCCTCCCAACCATTAATGCGAGCATCAATTTTCAAAAGAAGTGGCTGACAGTCATTTATAGTCAATCTAGAAGATAGAAGAGGGAGACCCAAGTACCTCATTGGTAATTGGCCCTCCTGGAATCCCATAACTGCTAAGATCTGATCCTTCCAACCTTGTGCTGATCGGGATATAATGACATGGCTTTTGTGTATATTCAGACGAAGTCCTGACCAGTCTGCAAATCGATCCAACCCCATCTTGAGAAGCCTGAGAGAATCTAAGTCAACTGTACAGAAGAGTAAGAGATCATCTGCAAATCCCAACTGAAATATTTTGGTCGGCTCACATTTCCAGTGATAAGAGAATTGCATATCCTGCTCGATAGTTTACTGCAATCCCAAGTGGAAAACTTCCATAATAAGGACAAAAAGATAGGGGGTCTCCCTGTCTTAGTCCACGTGCTCCTGCGAAGAAATTGTGCGGGTTTCCATTAAGCCCAATTGAGAATGATGCCGTCGTTACACACTCCTCTATCCATCTTGTGAACATTTGTGGGAAACCAAACAATTGCATGACTGCTAATAGGAAGTCCCATTCTACAGTATCATATGCCTTCCTTATATCAACTTTCAGAGCACATCGAGGTGGGAGCCTCACCTGATTATAACCCGTGAGCAATTCCTGTGCCAGCAAAATATTATCCCCAATGCTACGCCCTGGGATAAGCGCTCCTTGACAAGGGCTAACAATATTGTCCAGAACTCCACTCATCCTTTTGACAAGCAATTTCGCAATGATTTTGTATAACACATTACAACACGAAATCGGTCTAAAGTCTCCAACAGTTATAGGAGTGTGTACCTTTGGAATCAGACTCAACAGTGTGGCGTTGACTTGTTTGAGTAGTTTACCGGAACTAAAGAATCCCAGTATCGCCTTTGTAACTTCCTGACCCACCACTGGCCAAGTTACTTTAAAGAAACCTGATGAATATCCATCAGGTCCAGGAGCCTTGTCTTCTGTCAAATACTGCATTCTTTACATCATCTGGTGTAAACGCCGGTATAAGATAGTTAGTCTCCTCATTTGAAAATACATGTCTAGCCCACGGTCTAAGAAAACCAATATCCATCGTAGTCTGTCGTCTGTTACCTCCCAAGAGGTCTTTGTAGTAACTCACGAATTCATTGATAATCTCTCCTGTTTCTGTATGGATAGTCCCATTATCATCATTGATCTGCAAAATCCTCCTCGCCACTCTTCTCTGGGCTATTTTACGAAAGAAAATCCGGGAGCACTGGTCACCTCCTTTCATCCACTGCATTGGCTCGTTGTTGCATCATGATTTGCTCCTGTTTTACTGCTTTAGCATATACTATTCGGCAACAGTGTTCTAACTGTAAAAGTACTTCGTTCTGTCTATCATATCTCACCAGATCTTGTGCCTCATCAAGAAATCCTTTGGCTAGTTGAACATTGAGTGTTAAGCCCCCCTTCTTCCTCCTTTGTTCTCTAAAGACCGGTTTCAAAGCTTTAAGTTTATGTGTTACCGCAAACATAGGAGTCCCAATGATTCTATGCTGCCAAATATTCTGTACATTGGGAATGAATTCAGGTGAGCGTGTAAGGTAGTTATCAAATCGAAACATCCCTACTCTTGTTTGATTTTGTGTATCTCCATGTAGTACTAGCGGCGAGTGGTCAGAAGTTCGCGACAAAAGGCTATGATAACTAGAGGAAGGAAATCGTGCGAACCATCTATCATTAATAAGGATACGATCCAATCTCTTCCAAAGACTCTGCGAGTTCGTGTTGCAATTATGCCAGGTATACCATTCACCCTGCATAGGCAAAGGTATTAACCCGGCCTCCTGAATACCGGCATTGAATTCTTCCATGGCCATCCTAATATCACCAGAAATTCCACATACCTCATTCATTTCTCGGACTGCATTAAAGTCCCCCCCTACTAGCCAGGGCTCGTCCGAGTGTTCATGTGCCAATGTTTCCAGAATAGTCCATAAGTTCCTACGATCAATCATCTCAGAGGCACCATAAACGATAGTAATAATGAGCGATTTACTGTCAGTCCTATTAGTGACACGACAATGCATAAGTTGATTCCTTGAATCAAGTATATGAACATCAACAACATTTGCATCCCACGCTACCAAAATACGGTTACCCACAGATGCATAATCAATAAACCATTTCCAATGAGGAAGCAAAAACGACTGAATATTCAAAGCATTATTGATACGAACACGAGTTTCTAATATGTCAATAAAATGTAACCTCTATTCCGAGACTAGATCCTTTACTGCGAGCTGATGGTCTCTTTTATTCAGCCCCCGGACGTTCCATACTGCTATGTTCAACATGGGTCACTACTAGAGGGGTTGCATGTGTTAGGACCCCTAGTAGTGTCGTCTGCGTCATCAAGAAAATTCAATGCCTCAAATGGATTATAGATAACTACTTCCTTACCTTTCTCTTTATGTGATGACGTTTCTCGTTCTTCCTGTTCAACACCATGATTTTTCTTTGGTACTTTATCCACCTCAACTACAAAATCATGTTTCTTTTGTTGCTCCTTGGGTTTAGGTGGAGGAGGGACGTTGGATTTAGGTACATACACTTTAACCGGCGGCTTTGTATGTTTCTGAGTTTTTTTCATTGAACAATCCTTCACCGAGTGACCCAGTGTCAGGCATCCTGTGCATTTAGGGGGGAGCCATTCATACTCAATATCAATCTTGCATGGGGTTTCCCCACCCTCCTCATCTGGCGTCATTATAATAATATGATTTGTTAATGTCTGATTAACATCGATCATCACGCATACACGAGCGAAATCCAGTCTCGTGCATGCCCTCGTTATTGCATCAGGGTATAAAGGCCTACCCAAACCACTACAATACTCAATCCGTCCGTCGTCCAGAATTCCATAGGAAGGTGTCTCAGTTTTATCCATACTGGCACTTGTGTATGCTTCAATTTTCTCATAACCATACCAGGTTCCCATTTTTGCAAAACTATCGGCTGTTCCTGGAATAGCCACGGTCCTCCTTCAATTATTTCCTCCATATCAATTTCAGATTTAAATTGAAAGAAGAAGAAGCCATTATCAGTTGCAGTGACTTCTTGTAATGCCGGCCAAATGGAATGGAAACATATTATCAAGTGATAATAATAAGGTCTTTTTCCCAAAAGGTATCCTACTGCGTGTAAAACAAAAAATGGACAACAAAAATTCTCTCTCTACAATTTCTCTCTCACACACTAGCACACCCAAATCACACACATGCAACCCTAATCCCACATCTTCATCAACACCGGCCGGTGAAGACGCCGGCGACGAGGAAACGGACGTCGGAGAGTTGGGGGACGGCGACGAGCAGAACGTGGAGACTGCCCTGGTGGATTTCGAAGGGGAACAGCCGCGTACGGTTGCGGAAAACGAATGGTCGCGCGAACTCCAGCCGGCGACGGACGAAGATTTTTACGAATCTAATGGCAATCAGACGTTCATGGAGATGAATGGAGCCCAACCATATGAAAAAGATGGAAACTTGCGGCCGGAATCGTCTGGTTCAAAATTAGGGTTTAGCGCCGCCATGGAAGACGCCATTGACGAGAACTCAGAATTATCAGCGAATGAACGATTTAATATCGACGAGTTTCTTCACTTAACGAACAAGGTGATCGACAAAGGAGACGCTCAGTCCATGGAAGCGCTAGTGGAACTCAAACGGAGATGGGTGGCGCGATGTGGATGCGAACGGTCGCGGTTGGAAGTCGAACAGCCTAGGCTGCCGGCGACTGATATTAGTGTCGATTCGTATCCTCTTGCCCGCGACTTCAGGCAGACCTTCCGACAACGTCTTAGGACGAAGCAACAGTCGATGGAAATTAGAAATTTGAAATCGGCGGCCGATCAGTTTTCGAGGGCTATTCGCTGCGTGCGTGCTGCTGAGAAGGCGCCGGAATTTCTCCGGCCGACCACTGTATACCATCAGCCGGCGATGGACACACCTGCAGACGAAGAAGCGGTTGTGGGAGAGAGTACAGAAGTTTTTCCGCTGGCTACAGTACCTGCGTCCGCCGCTACAGAAACTGCTGCTGCAAATCCGAATTCTGCTACAGTGCCGGCTGCTACAGTAACGGATTCCTACACCTCCAACAATTTTCGAAACGGTAAGGTTGCTAATTCACATACGGGCATTTTTGTTGGGAATATTCCGCTTCAAACAATGTTGGATGATTGTTTTGGTGATGATAAAATTGCATGTGCGTTCAGTAACTCAACCCGGAAAACACTTTCATATGTTGAACCGATGAGGCAAAATGGAGAGGTTGTGGTTCGGCCATCTTTGGACATCGTTCGTGATGGATCAAAACGATGGCAATCAACTGCAGTTGGATAAACTTTTTTTTTCGGTAAATGTAAATTTCATTAATAAAGAGTAATGGTACAGTACAACATGGATTATCAACTGGTTTCTCCCTCTACCCAAGGGATACGCCATAATCTATACAATGCTCGTGTACTGACTGACGATGCTAAATCAACGCTAAGAATCCTCTGTCTGACGTCATTGATGATTAGTATGCTCAATGTGGCCGGTGTCCGTTCAGTATGATCAAAGAATATTACCACCACTTAAAAGAATATGCTCATTCGGTGTGGCCGGCACTTCGTGAAGTCAATGCTACAGCTAATGGTTTCTTTTTCTTTCAATTCAAATCAGTAATTGACATGGAGGAGGTGATCGAGGGGGGACCGTGGCTATTTCAAGGACAACCAATAGTTCTCCAGAAATGGGAACCAGGGATGGCCATGAGGAAACTGAAACATACACAAGCGCCCTTTTGGATCAAGCTTAGGCACCTTCCGATGGAATTTTGGACAACAGATGGATTGAGTACAGTTGCGAGTGGAGTAGGAAAACCACTTTATCCGGATGCGATAACCAGAGCATGCACGAGACTGGACTTCGCTCGAGTATGCGTGATGGTGGACGTCTCACAGAATTTACCAAATCATGTCATCATCATGACTCCAGATGAAGATGGCGGGGAGACACCATGCAAAGTGGATGTCGATTACGAATGGCTCCCCCCAAAATGCTTGGATTGTATGACATTGGGGCACTCGACTAAGGAATGTCCACTTACTAAACCCAAGAAAACAACAAAACCACCGGTGGCTGTGTATGTACCAAAACCTTTGAACGCCCGGGCCACAACCGAACCCGTTAGGGTACAGAAGCCGCGCCAGGACCGTGAGGTGGTTAATGGAATGAAGAATGGTGATAACCCTACTAAAAAATAATACTACTAGACAGGATAATCGGGGTAAGGAAGTGGTCATTTATAATGCGTTTGAAGCTCTACATATTATTGACGATACAGATGAGCAATCTGGGGGTCCTAATACAAGCAGCCCCATTGGACATGACCCATGCTGAATATTGCCGTCTGGAATGTACGTGGGCTGAATAAACGAGACCATCAGCTCGCTTTAAAGGATCTCGTCTCGGAATACAGGTTACACTTCTTGGGCATCCTTGAAACTCGCGTTCGTATTACTAATGTGATGCATATTCAATCTTTTCTGTTACCTCAATGGAAATGGTTTGTTGACTATGCAAATGTGGGAAACCGTATATGGCTTGCATGGGATGATAATGCTATTGATGTTCATATTCTTGATTTGGGTGAACAATTCATACATTGTCGAGTCACGAATAGGGCTGACAATGAAATTGTTATCATTACTGTTGTTTATGGTGCTTCTGAAGTGAGTGGTCGACGTGCCCTATGGAATTCTCTACAAACCCTTGCCCCACAGTGCATGGACGTTCCATGGCTGGTGGGAGGAGATTTCAATGCAGTCCGCGAGATTAATGAGGTGTGTGGCATCTCGGGAGATATAAGGATTGCTATGGAAGATTTCAACAATAGTATTCAGGAAGCTGGATTGTTGCCAATGCCTATGCAAGGTGAATGGTATACTTGGCACAATTGCAGCACGTCTACGAGGAGCCTATGGAAACGATTGGATAGGATACTCATCAATGATCGCTGGCTAGCACGGTTTCCTACTTCATCATATCATAGTCTTACACCCCGTACTTCGGACCACTCACCGTTGGTCTTATTTGGGGATTCACAACATCATAATAATGGAGGTATGTTTCGGTTCGATAATTACCTAACCCTATCGCCTGATTTCATCCCCAGTGTCCAGAATATTTGGCAACATGAGGTGATTGGCGTGCCTATGTATGCGGTGACACGTAAACTTAAGGCCCTGAAACCGGTCTTCAGACAACAAAGGAGGAACAAAGGGGATTTGTCACATAACGTCCAATTGGCGAAGGGATTTCTCGAGGAGGCACAAAACTTGGTGAGCTCGGACAGACAAAATGGACTATTCCTCTACCTTGAACACTGCTGTCGTTTTGTGTATGCTAAAGCGGTCAAGATAGAACAAATTATGCTACAGCAAAGAGCTAAGATGCAGTGGATGAAGGGGGGTGACCAATGTTCCAGGGGTTTCTTCCGCAAGATCGCTCAAAGAAGGGCGGCGAGGAGGATATTGCAGATCAATGATGAAAATGGAAGCACTCACGCAGAACCGGAGGAGGTTATACATGAGTTTGTATCCTATTATCAAAACCTCTTAGGAGGTAACAGACGTCAAACATTGGTGGATATTACCTATCTCAGACCTTGGGCGAGGCATATTATTACCAATGAGGAGGCAAGCCAGTTATGTTTACCTTTTACACCGGAAGATGTGAAGAATGCCGTGTTCGACATT
>NW_011628074.1:208647-213062 GCF_000512975.1 Sesamum indicum | reverse complement strand
GGGAAACTTCTTAAGCAAGTTAACTCTACATTATTGGCTTTAATCCCAAAGGTACATAATCCTATGACTGTTGGTGATTTTAGACCTATATCATGCTGCAATGTTTTATATAAGATCATTGCTAAATTACTTGTCCAACGATTGAGTCTGGTGCTGGACAAGTTAATCAATCCGAGTCAGGCAGCGTTTATCCCGGGACGAAGCATTGGAGACAACATTCTGCTTGCTCAGGAACTGTTCACGGGATATAATCAGACGCGACTTCCCCCTAGATGCGCAGTTAAAGTGGACATTAGAAAGGCCTATGACACGGTTGAATGGGACTTCCTTGTGGCGACCATGCAACTATTTGGGTTTCCACCAACCTTCACAAGGTGGATAGAGGAATGCATCTCGACGACCTCTTTTTCGGTTGGACTTAATGGAAATCCTCATGGGTTCTTTGATGGAACGAGAGGACTTCGTCAGGGAGATCCCTTATCCCCATTCCTGTTTGTGCTTGTTATGGAAGTTCTGCATATTGGTTATCTGCAATTAATTGAGCAGGATATGCAATTCACATATCACTGGAAGTGTGAGCTAGCAAGAGTATTCCAATTGGGATTTGCGGATTATCTCCTGCGTTTTTGTAGAGCTGATTTGGACTCGGTCAGAGTCCTTAAGGTGGGACTGGACCGATTTGCTGAATGGTCGGGCCTTCGGTTGAATATTCAAAAAAGCCACATTATTATATCCCGGTCTGCACACGAAATGAAAGGTCAGTTGCTATCGCTCTTGGGATTTCAGGAGGGACATCTCCCGATGAGGTACTTAGGCTTTCCTTTAATCTCATCTAGATTGACTATATCAGACTGTCAGTCACTTCTGTCCAAAATTGATGCACGTATTGCGGGATGGGAGGGTATGTCGCTATCATATGCTGGGCGGGTACAAATCATTAAATCTGTACTTTCAGCATTGAGGATTTATTGGGCTTCTGCATTCATACTACCGAAGGCGATCATTAAGGAAGTTGAGAAACGCCTTCGAAGGTTCCTTTGGAAAGGCACCTCAATGACTGGTTATGCCAAAGTTGCGTGGAAGGATGTTTTCAAACCGATTGGGCAAGGAGGCCTAGGAATAAAAGATATTGATGCGCTGAACCGAGCACTAATGACTAAGAAGTTGTATGATGTCATTAGATGTGACCGAACGTCTATCTGGGTTGAGTGGCTACAGCTCGGACGACTACACAATAATTCCATTTGGACTGTTGACGAGAAGGGTGGATCGTGGGGTTGGAGAAAGCTGCTTCGTCTACGCAGCCTTATCAAACAAATGGTGGAGTGTTGTATTGGAGATGGGAGGAACTTCTTTCTGTGGAAGGATCCATGGCATCACCTTGGCCCCCTGATTTCTCGATTTCCACGAGGACCGAGTTTACTTGGGCTCCCTGATTTCTCGATTTCCACGAGGACCGAGTTTACTTGGGCTTGATGAATCTACCAAGCTCAATACGGTTGTCGATGAGGGCCAATGGCACTGGCCCCTCATAACGGATTTGGAATGCCTTCAGCTTATTTATACACTACCCCAGATCCATGGTGGAGAAGATAGAATCATTTGGCGTTTCCCGGATGGCCGACCCACAGCCCAAGCCCTATACAGACTTATCTGCCCGCCCGGACCAAAAAATCTACCAAGCTCAATACGGTTGTCGATGAGGGCCAATGGCACTGGCCCCTCATAACGGATTTGGAATGCCTTCAGCTTATTTATACACTACCCCAGATCCATGGTGGAGAAGATAGAATCATTTGGCGTTTCCCGGATGGCCGACCCACAGCCCAAGCCCTATACAGACTTATCTGCCCGCCCGGACCAAAAGTAGGTTGGACGTCACTATTTTCGGGTTCACTAAATATCCCACGACATTGTTTTATCCTATGGATGGCTTTTCAGGAAAAACTACCAACGACAGACAAACCCTGGCTCACACACATTGGAGGGTGTATTCTTTGTGATGAAGAAACAACCGAGACACATAATCATTTATTCTTCCGATGCCGATATAGCAGAAGATGCCTTATAGCCATTCGGGAAATAATTCGATTCGATTGGCCCAATCTCACATGGGCAATGGATGTGGAATGGGCAGTAAAAAAATGGAGAGGGAAGCATATCATCAATGCAGCATACCGAGCGTTACTTGGGTCATTGGTTTACCATTTGTGGCGAGAAAGAAACTCCAGACGATTCCAGCAAAGTGAACACCCGCCTAATGTATTGGCTTCTCATATTATTGATGATGTTAGGCAGAGGATTCTGAGCCTTAATCTTTCCAGTTCGATTAGTACATGGGCTCTTTATAGACTATGGCGTATCCCTTGGTCTGTCGAGGGAATACCCAATTAATTGTTGTACTGTACCATATTTTTATTAATGAAATTTAGCATTACCGAAAAAAAAAAGGTATCCTACTGCCGTAGTTTGCCATCGTTTTGACCCATCTCGTACAGTTTCTAAAGATGGTCGAACAATAATTTCCCCATTTTGTCTCGGTGGGGCTATGTAATTTAACGTTTTACGAGACGAATTGTTAAATGCATCGGCAGTAAATAACGGAACAGGTACAATTTTCCTCCCAATATTGCTGTTTTTTTCCATTGCAGAGATGATGTCATGCCCCATGTCAGCAGAAGTGACATCAGCAGCAAGGTCAGCGCTTACATCAGCAGGATATTTAGAGCTTACGTCAGCAACTGCATCAGCAAAAGTCAACTTCGTCGGAATCGCGTTTTAACCCTCAGTCATCGGGCGGAGATCTGCTGTTCTGGTCGGAACAGTACCAGAACCCAAGATAACATGTCTGTTCCTCATTTCCATGTCTGTCCGGTCAACAATCTCGCCGGAAAATCGAAATCCCGACGAAGAAACTCCATCCATGATCGCAGTAGTTGTTTCTTGAGTCTAGATCCTTGTCGCCGGAGGACGGATGTTCTTAATGTCTTTGCGTATCCCTCGAACCAGAGGAGGTTCTGTTATCGGCTCCGGTGCCGAAAATCTGTTCGTATCATTCTCCTTTCCAAATCGTGTCTTCCATTTTGTTTGCAAATCTTCTAGTGCTTTTAGCGATTCAAAATCACCAGCACCATGGCTTTATTGATTGTTGAGGATATCAGACAGCGATCCTTAGTATCTCTCTACCTAGATCAGTCAGTACACGAGCTTTATATAGACTGTGGCGTATCCCTTGGCCTGTCGAGGGAGAAACCAGCTGCTACCCACACTGTTGTACTGTACCACTATTTTATTTTACTTAATGAAACTTACATTTACCAAAATCACCAGCATCTATAACAGTGCGTGCTGATCGAATGAACTCACCCATATTAAACGTACCTGGTTGTCGTCCGCCATTGTTGTTCATCAAGGGTGCGCCGCCGTCGTCCGCCATTGTTGTTCATCAAGGGTGCGCCGCCAAACCCTAGTTTTGGGCGGCGCACCAGTTCGCCAACGTTAACAGCCAAGTTTGAATCTTGCTCGGTTGGCATGGTTTCTCCGTCTTTAGATCTCTCAAAACCATCATCAGCTATGCCTAATCTTTTCGGAGTCGATTCGTCTTCCATGGGCGTCTTTTCTTCTTCCCCGTCTGCGCGAAGCCCTAGTTTTGAAGTTGACGAACAAGCGGCTAGATCTGCTGTTTTCCCAACCAGGTTATTCTCCTTATCATCTCCAGTACGATTCCAGTATGTATACTCGCCGGTCTTCTTCTCCAATCCATTCTCGTTCATTGGCGACTTTTCGGTTTCCATGTGAGAGTCTTCGCCGGAGAACTAATCTAGATCTGCTGCCTTTCGCGGTCATCTTCACCATCGACTGCTTCTTCGTCGGTCGGAGTCCCATCATCGTCGCCGGCGGTTGGAGGATTTGAAACGGCTTTTGTGTGTGTTTTTGGATGTGTGAAAGTGTGTGTTAGGCTAGAGAGAGAGTTTTTAGAGAGAGAATTTTTTCTATCCATCCTCCCCAAGAAAGTTATTTGTAGTTATTGACTTTACCAGTTACAACCCCATATGGAGTCCGCCCAAGGGAGTGATCCAATCCAATGGGTCACTGGGCCCGCCGCTTTCTCAATCGAAAATGGAAACTGTCAAGATTTTTTTTTTTCGGGTAAATGTAAGTTTCATTATGTAAAAGGTAATACAGTACAAGGGATACGCCATAGTCTATATAATGCACATGTACTGACTGATTTAGCTAAATTAGCATTTAGGATCCTCTGTCTGACGTCTTCAGTTATCAAGATACTCAAGGTGGTCGATGTCCTTTCGGTGTGTTCAAATCGCCTCAAGTTTCTCTCTCGCCAAATATGGTATATGCATGCACCAAGTAAGGCTCGATAAGCTATATTAACAATATGCTTCCCCCTCCATTTC
>NW_011628074.1:205509-208564 GCF_000512975.1 Sesamum indicum | reverse complement strand
AACATATGTGTGTGTGTCTCCGCATTCCCCTCATCACAAAGGATACATCCGCCAAGATGATTCATCCAAGGTTTGTCTGTCGTAGGTAACTTCTCCTGAATGGCTAACCAGAGAATAAAGTTATGTCGCGGAATCTTCAATGAACCCGAGAGTAGTGAATACCAACCTACGTTCGGTCCTGGTGGACTGAAAAGCCTGTATAGGGATTGTGTGGTGGGTCGTCCCGCTGGGAATCTCCAGTTGATCCTGTCATCTCCTCCGTGAATCTGAGGTAGTGTATAAATGATCTCCATACATTCCAAATCAGTAATAAGAGGCCACTGCCATTGCCCCTCATCAATAACTACTTGAAGTTTGGCTGATTTATCAAGTCCCAAGAGTCTCGGTCCACGTGAGAATCTAGTAATAAGAGGGCCCAAGTGGTGCCACGGGTCCTTCCATAAGAAGAATGAGTTCCCCTCTCCAATAATAAACTCCGGCATGGGCAGGATGGATCTTCGAAGGTGTAGTATCTTTCGCCATCCCCATGATCCTCCCTTCTCATTAATCCTCCATATAGAATTTTCACGTAGTCGTCCATGCTTCAGCCACTCAACCCAAATAGATGTTCGGCACATCTGATAACGTCACATAACTTTTTTGCCATTAATGCACGGTTAAGGATACCTATATCCTTGATCCCTTGGCCTCCTTCCATATGCGGTTTACACACATCCTTCCATGCTACCTTAGCGTAGCCCGATGTATAATTGCCTTTCCACAAAAAATTTCTGAGGCGTTTCTCAATTTGTTTAGTAACAGTCTTGGGTAAAATGAAAGCAGATGCCCAGTATGTGCTCATTGCTGATAGAACAGATTTTATGATTTGTATGCGTCCAGCATATGATAATGAGATACCCTCCCAACCATTAATGCGAGCATCAATTTTCAAAAGAAGTGGCTGACAGTCATTTATAGTCAATCTAGAAGATAGAAGAGGGAGACCCAAGTACCTCATTGGTAATTGGCCCTCCTGAAATCCCATAACTGCTAAGATCTGATCCTTCCAACCTTGTGCTGACCGGGATATAATGACATGGCTTCTGTGTATATTCAGACGAAGTCCTGACCAGTCTGCAAATCGATGCAACCCCATCTTGAGAAGCCTGAGAGAATCTAAGTCAGCTTTACAGAAGAGTAACAGATCATCTGCAAATCCCAACTGGAATATTTTGGTCGGCTCTTTCCAGTGATAAGAGAATTGCATATCCTGCTCGATAGTTTGCTGCAATCCCAAGTGGAAAACTTCCATAATAAGGACAAAAAGATAGGGGGATAGAGGGTCTCCCTGTCTTAGTCCACGTGCTCCTGCGAAGAAATCCTGCGGGTTTCCATTAAGCCCAATTGAGAATGATGCCGTCGTTACACACTCCTCTATCCATCTTGTGAACATTTGTGGGAAACCAAACAATTGCATGACTGCTAATAGGAAGTCTCATTCTACAGTATCATATGCCTTCCTTATATCAACTTTCAGAACTCATCGAGGTGGGAGCCTCACCTGATTATAGCCCGTGAGCAATTCCTGTGCCAACAAAATATTATCCCCAATGCTACGCCCTGGGATAAACGCTCCTTGACAAGGACTAATAGTATTGTCCAGAACTCCACTCAACCTTTTGACAAGCAATTTCGCAATTATTTTGTATAACACATTACAACACGAAATCGGTCTAAAGTCTCCAACAGTCATTGGAGTGTGTACCTATGGAATCAGACTCAACAGTGTGGGTTGACTTGTTTGAGTAGTTTACCGGAGCTAAAGAATTCCAGTATCGCCTTTGTAACTTCCTGACCCACCAACTAGCCAAGCTGCTTTAAAGAAACCTGATGAATATCCATCAGGTCCCGGAGCATTGTCCTCTGCAATGTCAAATACTGCATTCTTTACATCATCTGGTGTAAACGCCGTTATAAGATAGTTAGTCTCCTCATTTGAAAGTACATGTCTACCCCACGGTCTAAGAAAACCAATATCCATCGTAGTCTGTCGTCTGTTATCTCCCAAGAGGTCTTTGTAGTAACTCACGAATTCATTGATAATCTCTGTTGTTTCTGTATGATAGTCCCATTATGATCATTGATCTGCAAAATCCTCCTCGCCACTCTTCTCTGGGCAATTTTATGAAAGAAAATCCGGGAGCACTGGTCCCCTCCTTTCATCCACTGCATCTTGGCTTGTTGTTGCAGCATGATTTGCTCCTGTTTTACTGCTTTAGCATATACTATTCGGCAACAGTGTTCTAACTGTAAAAGTACTTCTTTCTGTCTATCATATCTCACCAGATCTTGTGCCTCATCAAGAAATCCTTTGGCTAGTTGAACATTGAGTGTTAAGTCCCCCTTCTTTCTCCTTTGTTCTCTAAAGACCGGTTTCAAAGCTTTAAGTTTTACGTGTTACCGCAAACATAGGAGTCCCAATGATTCTATGCTGCCAAATATTCTGTACATTGGGAATGAATTCAGGTGAGCGTGTAAGGTAGTTATCAAATCGAAACATCCCTCCTCTTGTTTGATTTTGTGTATCTCCATGTAGTACTAGCGGCGAGTGGTCAGAAGTTCGCGACAAAAGGCTATGATAACTAGAGGAAGGAAATCGTGCGAGCCATCTATCATTAATAAGGATACGATCCAATCTCTTCCAAAGACTTCGCGAGTTCGTGCTGCAATTATGCCGGGTATACCATTCACCCTGCATAGGCAATGGTATTAACCCGGCCTCCTGAATACCGGCATTGAATTCTTCCATGGCCATCCTAATATCACCAGAAATTCCACATACCTCATTCATTTCTCGGACTGCATTAAAGTCCCCCCCTACTAGCCAGGGCTCGTCCGAGTGTTCACGTTCCAATGTTTCCAGAATAGTCCATAAGTTCCTACGATCAATCATCTTAGAGGCACCATAAACGACAGTAATAATGAGCGATTTACTGTTAGTCCTATTAGTGACACGACAATGCATAAATTGATTCCCTGAATCAAGTATATGAACATCAACAACATTTGCATCCCA
>NW_011628074.1:179592-205361 GCF_000512975.1 Sesamum indicum | reverse complement strand
CTTAATCTTTCTAGTTCGATTAGTACATGTGCTCTATATAGACTATGGCGTATCCCTTGGCCTGTCGAGGGAATACCCAATTAATTGTTGTACTGTACCATATTTTTCATTTATGAAATTTACCATTACCGAAAAAAAAGATTAGCGTACTGAACGATTTCGATTATTATCTATGTTATTTCAGGATTGATTTTCGTTGATCAGATCGAGCACATAGGCCTAATTAGTGAGCGGAGCGCTTTGCAAGAGTAGGAAAGCAAAGTCTTATTAATACAATTGTATCAAGCTATTTTCGATCTCTTGTCTATGTAGATACGGTCGATCTGAGATCTCATGTCTATAAAGACTGTCGAGCTATCGCTCTCATGATTCTCTAAAGTGCATTCTATAGAGTGACATCTCACATTGTATGGAAAGCGTATTCTCATCTATTGATAGCTGGATATGAAAGCTAGCCATTCTATGCTATGAACATTACAGCGATTCCTGTGGGAAGCACTTATCTTTCATTACCTAAGCCGGCACTCTGGATTAGTGCCCAGTCTCCAGAGTAGCTTTCCATAAAAGATCCAGTTTTCCAAGTGGAGTTACAAATAGGAGGAATAAATACCTGCCGAAGACTTATAGGCAAGGAAAGTGAGTAACTAGGGCTTATACGGAAACTGAAATCTACGAGTGTTTGGCAATGATTCTGGATCAATTATTCGTTTTATGAACGCTTTAGTTTAGTTCACCATAATCTGCGCATCGAAAAGTCGGTTTTTTAGCATGAAAATAAGCCAATTAATCGACCTTGAATGTGGTCAAGTTGAAGGGGCTTCTTAGTCGGTCCATGGGACGGAAGCCTCCGCATCACACGTCCCAGCGATAGGCAGAGACCAAGATTTTACCACCAGCTAGAAGATTTTAGTACCTTTGTTAGCCGGGGCTATGTTTAATATTAATCTCTCTACAAGTCTTCTAGGCTATCCTAGTTGATAGCAAAAGTCCTGGCGTAAGGCCTAAGTGAGCCATATTTGTTTTGTTCATACAGCACGTGCCGTTCCTACCGACTCCGTTAACCTTAAGCTCTAGTTCTCACTTCTCGCAGCTCCGTTCACCCCCTCTGGGGATTCTTCTTTCATACTACGTCTTTCAACACTTTCTTTTCTTTTAGATCCTTCTGCTTTGATGCTTCTATTAGCGCTACTACTCCTAGATATTAAATTTTGAAGTGCATGGCTACGGGTAGGAGGTAAAAAGAAAATAAGGTCTTTCTTCACTAGCTAAAATCTCTGTTTGGATGAAAATTGTTTGGGATTCTTCCAATACTGAGATAGCGAACTAGTACACCACCTTCTATTCTTAGCCGCAGAGAGCCCTCGTCTAGTTGGCTTAGCCACACCGGTCAAGGGCCTTTTTCATCGTGTTTGGGAGACTACTCAGGAGAAATTCTTCAGCAGAAGACTCACAACACAAAGGGATACTGACAAGGCCAAAAACCTTTCTGATACGAATTCGGGCGCTCGTGCTTCCTTTTCCGCTTCGCGGAATTAAGAGATCTTTGAAGAACTAAGAATTTCTTTATTGGTCTCAGGCCTCGTCTTCATACTCGACACATGCCTGCCGTTTCGGGTGCTCTTGCCGGGGAAGATTTGAATGAGAAAATTCGGCTTAAGCGAGTGCCTTTCCTGGTTCTTTCACTTTAAGTCAACTAAGAAAGCGTTACCTTTCAGTTAGCCCTCCTTCCATGGCACCTAGACACTTTGAATCAAGGCTACGCCCCCTTAGGCTATTAGTGAAAGCGGAATCACACACCCAAGTGCTAGGAGTTCGAGTTAAGCTTAAACAGCCTTCCCCAGCTCTCTCTCAATCTCATGAGTTCAAACCGGGGCAAGAGATCCACGAGAATCTCTTCCTGATTGGAGGCCTTACGACAATGGTTCACAGACAGACTGCTGAGGCAATATAAATCCTGTTATCCTAATAGTCAATGTTATATTCGTAGATGAGGCTGCAAGAATCATCACCTTCTTTTCTTTGCCCACTCTCTTCTGCTATCTCCTTTTTTCCGGCCCGAAAAGTTGTCAATGATTCTGAAATGGATTATGATTCCCAAAAGTAGAAAATAAGAAGAATCAGGAGCCCTTGATTCCTTGTTCTTAGGAGTCTTCTAGACTTGAAGACTGCTGCTGAGAGTGAGTTGAAGCCAGGCGAAATAGAAGATAGAGATCGCTAGCTTCACACCTAAGGACAGAAAGACAAAGCCAAGGCAGGAAAGCAAAGAGAGAGGTATTAGATCTTATAGAATAATAAGGTATCCGTCTTAGAGAGAAGGCAGGCTTGGAAAAGTCCTGTGATCAGTGATGAGATGCAGACTGAAATGACCAGTCAGCCGGCTTGATCGACTAATCAAGAAGCCACCAAGGCATGAGAAAGACTTAGAAGCAGAGATGGGAGAGAATGAGACAAGCAGCGTAAGAAAGGTTCAGAAGGATGCTGGTGAGAGTTCTTCAAGTAAAGCCAACCAGAGAAAATCTTCGACCAGAAGGAGTTCGAGTTTAGAACGCTACCAGATAAGGTGAATATGGTATTGAGTTTGCTACTCATTTTTTGAAGCTAAACCTGGTCAGCCAAGTGTTATAGACGTTAATGTGTCATTATTGTAGAGGAAATAAAATAGCCCTGAGTTGGGCCTAGATCGGTCGTGGAATCAAGTAGACCGACCAAGACTAATGAAAGAGAGAAGGAATCCGCCACTTTCGTTCTATAAAAGTCTTCAGATAGTATGATCTATGATCCAGCATTGAAAACCCCTTTCTATCTTATATATCTTAGCTTAGCCCACTTCGATGGATCTTGCCCTATATCTAATATCTAAAGATTCTATTGCTAGAACTTATCAACATCCTTATAACACCCACCTCTATGAATAGGTTTTGGTTGGTATTTGGTTGACAACCCTTCTTGTTGACCATGGAAGAATTGTAACGGATCTCAGAGCTAATGAACCACTATGGCCTCCAGGATAACTATACAATCTAATTTACCTGTGCTTCTGACACTATAAATTGACAAGCTAACTTAGAATAAACAGCACAACCAAGGAGTAATACCCTAACAGAAGCAGAAGGGAGATAGAACAAGAAGGGATCCCACTAGGCTAGCACTTGCTGTCACTGCACCTTCTCAGGTCAATCACAATCTTCGATTATATAGGCAGCAACCTAATCTAGCTACGAGTTTAGCTTTGTCAGTGCACTCAGAAACCTGCTCAATAGAGGCTAGGCTAGATCCTCTAGCTTTACACTAAGTCAATCTAGTAGAAGTTAGTTTAAACACTCGAAACAATAAACATCGGTTCGAGGATAAAAAGCCCTTCCGAGAGGCAAGAAATTGGACCCTTGGCCCTAGACCGAGTGAGCGGCAACAATGTCCTCCCTGGTTTCATACCTTGGAATTTCAATAGAATTCCTTTTCTTTCTTCTGCTTTAGCTCAAGAAAAGAAAGCAGAAAAGTCTTTTTTATAGGGCTCCAGAAAGAGTCAGGCACGATAAAGCAGATATAAGAAAAGGAAATCAGACTTCAATGCGCTTGCTCTGAGACCCAAATGCACCTCTGGAGGCTGCACATGTGGTTAAACAAAGCAATTGCAGAGAGGAATGAGAACACACAATTGATGCAATTACTCATGGAGTTACATGAAAGCTTTGATTATGAAAGAAGCTAGATTTTGATGCAAGAACCTTTGGCAGATTTAGAGCGAGCATTCTCCATGGTTTTCACGGTGGAGAAACAAAGGCAGGTTCACACTGATATGGGAGAAGTCTCAAGACAAATGGTCTACCAGCTCATGTTGAAAGATAACAAGAAGGATGTAGGAGATATGTTCTCAAACAGGAGGAAACCATATTTGAATAAACATAATTTGTTGCGCACCTACTGTCATAAACCTGGTCTTACATAAGACACATGCTTCCAGGTTCATGGAGAGCAAAACTGGTACAAGTACAAGTAGAAGGAACAAGCAATCGAAATTTTGTTGCTGCAGCAACACTGGATGAAAGGGCAACATCTGTAGATACCACCACTACCGAACTTTGCTTGTCACAAAATACAGAAGAGTTTGCTGGTAATACCTCTGGACCATCTGAAAATGATTCAGACTGTTGGATAATTGATTGCAGGGCTACTAACCATCGTAGATACATCACTCATGGGTTTTTAGTCCCATTCCCAATCTGGATTTATAAACATGTGACAGATTCAATCCTTTCGTCAAAGGATCAGCCAAATTGTCCTTTGTTCCCACAAAGTCAATGCCAATTACTCTGTCTGACACTATGCCCTTATAGACTTCAGTCTAACTTGGATGTGTCGTTTGGTCTTTTGATTGTATTTACGACTCCTCACATTGATATTGTGGTTTGGCTATCACAATGTACAACAATCGGTGGAAGATGCTGACTTACAATGGAAAGTTGTGTTAACAACCCAAATAGCCATTCTGCCTCGGTACTAGTCGTATCTAACGCACATAACTCGGCTTCAAACGTAGACCGGGTTACCAAAGTCTATTTTGCAGACTTCCAGGAGACTGCGCCCCTACCTAAGGTAAACACATATCCTGAACACCTATTACTCCCAAAGTTTTTGGCTATCCAGCTAGCATCATTATATCACTCAAGAATAGCAGGGAATTTTTCATAATGTATAGCTAGTGATACCGTGCCCTTTAGGTACCGTAGTACTCTATCCAAAGCACTCCAATGGGTTTTGTCAAGACAACTAGTGTATCTAGCCATCTTAGAGATAGAAAAGGATATATCCGGTCTCGTGCCATTTGCCAGATACTGTAAGCTCCCAATAATTTGGGAATACGTTAGCTATGCAAGTGAAACACCACTTTCATTTTTTAATAAAGCTACAGAAGGATCATATGGTGTTTTTACAATTCTACTGTTTTGATAACCAAATTTCTCAATTATCTTCTCAACATAATGAGATTGAGAAATGACTATTCCATCAGTTGAACGAGTCAACTTGATGCCAAGAATCACATTAGCCTCACCCATATCCTTCATTTCAAACTTATTTTTCAAAAATAACTTGGTTTCAGTAATAATATTTAGACATGATCCTATTAACAGAATATCATCTACATACAGGCATAGAATTATCATTTATTTCCTTTAACCATGCAGTATATACACTTATCATTCTCATTTACAGTGAAGCCAAACGCAAGAATAGTTTTATCAAACTTTTCATGCCACTGTTTAGGTGCTCGTTTAAATCCATATAGAGACTTAACAAGTTTACAAACTTTATGCTCGTTACCATGAGCTACAAAACCCTCAGGCTGATCTATGTAAATTTGTTCCTCGAGTTCACCATACAAGAAGGTTGTTTTCACATCCATCTGATGAATCGGGAGATTATACACCGAAGCAAGTGCTATAAGCACCCGAATTTGTAGTGAATCGAGCTACCGGAGAATAGGTATCGAAATAGTCTATTCCCTCCTTTTTTTTAAACCCTTTAGCCACCAATCAGACTTTAAACTTATCTATGGTCCCATCAGGCTTCAGTTTCCTTTTAATGATCCACTTACCCAATAGTAGTTTTAGCATCGTCAGTCAGTACACGAGCATTGTATAGATTATGGCGTATCCCTTGTGTAGAGGGAGAAACCAGTTGATAATCCCATGTTGTACTGTACCATTACTCCTTATTAATGAAATTTACATTTACCCAAAAAAAAAAAAGAGCCACCTTATTCTATCTCGGTCTGCACAAGATAGGAGAGAACAGATGTTAGCAGTGCTGGGTTTTCAAGAGGGGCATCTCCCGATGAGGTACTTGGGTCTCCCACTACTCTCATCTAGATTGTCTATCTCCGACTGTCAACCACTTCTATCTAAAATTGATGCACGTATTACTGGATGGGAAGGAATATCATTATCATATGCTGGGCGGGTACAGATCATCAAATCTGTACTCTCAACACTGAGCTTGTATTGGGCATCTGCATTTATCTTACCAAAGGCTGTCATTAAGGAAGTGGAGAAATGCCTTCGAACATTCCTATGGAAAGGAACCTCTATGACGGGATATGCCAAAGTAGCGTGGAAAGATATTTGCAAACCGGTTGAAGAAGGGGGTTTAGGAATTAAAGATATTGGTATTCTTAATCGTGCCTTAATGACAAAAAAATTGTGCGATGTCATTAGATGCGACCGAACATCTATCTGGGTTGAGTGGTTGCAGCACGGACGATTACGGAATAACTCCATATGGACAGTTGGCGAGCATGGAGGATCGTGGGGTTGGCGAAAAATGCTTCGTCTGCGCAGATCTATCCAACCAATGGTGGAGCTTCATATTGGAGATGGGAGAAGCTTCTATCTGTGGAAGGATCCATGGCATCAACTTGGACCCCTGCTTCCTAGATTTCCACGCGGACCGAGGTTACTTGGACTTGAAGACTCCACTAAACTTTCTTCGGTCATTGACGGAGGCCAATGGTACTGGCCCCTTATCACGGATCTGGAATGCCTTCAAATCACATATACACTACCCCAGATTCATGGAGGCGAGGATAGAATCATTTGGCGATTTCCTGAGGGGCAACCCACTACCCAAGAACTTTACCGACTCTTTTGCCCGCCTGAACCGAAAGTGGGCTGGATTTCACTACTTTCGGGACCTTTGAAGATTCCACGCCATTCATTTATCTTATGGATGGCTATCCAGGAAAAGTTACCGACAACTGACAGACCATGGCTCACACACCTTGGTGGGTGTATTCTTTGTAACGAGGAGGCATTGGAGACGCATAGCCACCTCTTCTTCCGATGCCGATTCAGTAGATTATGCCTTGCAGCTGTTCGTCGAATTATTCGAGTCCCTTGGCCCAACCGGGAATGGGGAAGGGACGTCGAATGGGCAGTAAGAAAATGGAGAGGGAAGCATATTATTAACTCAGCCTATCGAGCACTACTTGGATCACTCGTCTACCATATATGGCAAGAAAGTGAGACGATTCGATTCCAGCAAATTGAACATCCGGCAAACGTTTTGGCTTCTTTCATTGTAGATGATATTAGACAGAGGATCTTGAGTATTAATATGTCTATCTCCATTAGCACAATTGCTCTTTACAGATTGTGGCGTATCCCTTGGCCTGTCGAGGGATAAACCAATTGACTGTTGTACTGTAACTTTATTATCTTAATGCAAATTACATTTACCAAAAAAAGAAGCATGAAAGCTGTTTTTCCTAAAAAGAAAAGGTAATGCCTACTCTCCTTAAAGTAGAGCTCGATTAACATCGATCCTATCACATTGAAAGAATTTCTCCCAAAAAGGTTCTATCATCATGTATTTCACTCAAATGATGCACTTTCATGTTGTACTATGCATGGTGAAGAAGTTGCTCAACAAGAAGATGATTCCTCTCAAGCGCTCATTCATGCACCTGTGGAAGGGTTATCTCACACTTGTGCAAATAATTCTCTTTCATGTGTGGCCAACATCACTTTTTGTTTTGGGTAAATGTAAGTTTCATTAAGTAAAACAAGTAGTACAGTACAACAATGTGATCATCAGTTGGTTTCTCCCTCGTCAGGCCAAGGGATACGCTATAGTCTATATAAAGCTCGTGTACTGACTGATGCAGGTAAGCTAATGATAAGGATTCGCTGTCTAATATCCTCAACTATCAATAATGCCATGGTGCTCGTTGTCTTCTCGGTGTGCTCAAATCGTCTCAAATTTCTCTCCCTCCAAATGTGGTAAACACATGCTGCTAATAGTGCTCGATAAGACATGTTAACAATGTGTTTACCTCTCCATTTCTGGGAAGCCCAGTCAACATCCGTTTGCCAGTCTCTATTGGGCCAGGAAAATCGTACCATTCTTCGTATTGCTGCAAGACACTATCGACTGAATCTGCACTGAAAAAATAGGTGTCCATGTGTCTCCATCGCTCCCTCGGTACATAGAATACAAGGGCCAAGGTGGGCTAACCACGGTTTGTCCGTCGTGGCCAACTTGCCAAGAATAGCAAGCCAAAGGATGAATAAGTGACGTGGGATCTTCAGTGATCCCGAAAGTAGTGAAGACCAGCCTACTTTCGGTCCTGGGGGATCGATTAACCTATACCGAGTCTGAGATGTGGGATACCTCTGCTCAAATCTCCAGATGATACGGTCTTCCCCTCCATGGATCATGGGCAATGAATGTGTGATTTCCAAACACTCAAAATCTGTGATAAGAGGCCACTGCCATTCTCCTCCACTAATCACTGTACTGAGTTTGGCTGATTCCTCTATTCCAAGTAGCGTCGGTCCCCGTGGGAATGAGTCAGTAAGAGGGCCAATGCGAGCATCAATTTTCAAAAGAAGTGGCTGATAGTCATTTATAGTCAATCTAGAAGATAGAAGAGGGAGACCCAAGTACCTCATTGGTAATTGGCCCTCCTGAAATCCCATAACTGCTAAGATCTGATCCTTCCAACCTTGTGCTGATCGGGATATAATGACATGGCTCTGTGTATATTCAAACGAAGTCCTGACCAGTCTGCAAATCGATCCAACCCCATCTTGAGAAGCCTGAGAGAATCTAAGTCAGCTTTACAGAAGAGTAAGAGATCATCTGCAAATCCCAACTGGAATACTTTGGTCGGCTCACATTTCCAGTGATAAGAGAATTGCATATCCTGCTCGATAGTTTGCTGCAATCCCAAGTGGAAAACTTCCATAGTAAGGACAAAAAGATAGGGGGATAGAGGGTCTCCCTGTCTTAGTCCACGTGCTCCTGCGAAGAAATCCTGCGGGTTTCCATTAAGCCCAATTGAGAATGATGCCGTCGTTACACACTCCTCTATCCATCTTGTGAACATTTGTGGGAAACCAAACAATTGCATGACTGCTAATAGGAAGCCTTCCTTATATCAACTTTCAGAACTCATCGAGGTGGGAGCCTCACCTGATTATAGCCCGTGAGCAATTCCTGTGCCAGCAAAATATTATCCCCAATGCTACGCCCTGGGATAAACGCTCCTTGACAAGGACTAATAGTATTGTCCAGAACTCCACTCAACCTTTTGACAAGCAATTTCGCAATGATTTTGTATAACACATTACAACACGAAATCGGTCTAAAGTCTCCAACAGTCATAGGAGTGTGTACCTTTGGAATCAGACTCAACAGTGTGGCGTTGACTTGTTTCAGTAGTTTACCGGAACTAAAGAATTCCAGTATCGCCTTTGTAACTTCCTGACCCACCAACTAGCCAAGCTGCTTTAAAGAAACCTGATGAATATCCATCAGGTCCCGGAGCCTTATCCTCTGCAATGTCAAATACTGCATTCTTTACATCATCTGGTGTAAACGCTGATATAAGATAGTTAGTCTTGTCATTTGAAAGTACATGTCTACCCCACGGTCTAAGAAAACCAATATCCATCGTATGATAGTTAATCTCTGTTGTTTCTGTATGATAGTCTCATTATCATCATTGATCTGCAAAATCCTCCTCGCCACTCTACTCTGGGCTATTTTACGAAAGAAAATCCGGGAGCACTGGTCCCCTCCTTTCATCCACTGCATCTTGGCTCGTTGTTGCAGCATGATTTGCTCCTGTTTTACTACTTTAGCATATACTATTCGGCAACAGTGTTCTAACTGTAAAAGTACTTCGTTCTGTCTATCATATCTCACCAGATCTTGTGCCTCATCAAGAAATCCTTTGGCTAGTTGAACATTGAGTGTTAAGTCCCCCTTCTTTCTCCTTTGTTCTCTAAAGACCGGTTTCAAAGCTTTAAGTTTACGTGTTACCGCAAACATAGGAGTCCTAATGATTCTATGCTGCCAAATATTCTGTACATTGGGAATGAATTCAGGTGAGCGTGTAAGGTAGTTATCAAATCGAAACATCCCTCCTCTTGTTTGATTTTGTGTATCTCCATGTAGTACTAGCAGCGAGTGGTCAGAAGTTCGCGACAAAAGCCTATGATAACTAGAGGAAGGAAATCGTGCGAGCCATCTATCATTAATAAGGATACGATCCAATCTCTTCCAAAGACTCCGCGAGTTCGTGCTGCAATTATGCCGGGTATACCATTCACCGTGCATTGGCAATGGTATTAACCCGGCCTCCTGAATACCGGCATTGAATTCTTCCATGGCCATCCTAATATCACCAGAAATTCCACATACCTCATTCATTTCTCGGACTGCATTAAAGTCCCCCCCTACTAGCCAGGGCTCGTCCGAGTGTTCACGTGCCAATGTTTCCAGAATAGTCCATAAGTTCCTACGATCAATCATCTTAGAGGCACCATAAACGACAGTAATAATGAGCGATTTACTGTTAGTCCTATTAGTGACACGACAATGCATAAGTTGATTCCTTGAATCAAGTATATGAACATCAACAACATTTGCATCCCACGCTACCCAAATACGGTTACCCACAGATGCATAATCAATAAACCATTTCCAATGAGGAAGCAGAAACGACTGAATATTCAAAGCATTATTGATACGAACCCGAAACTGTCAAGATTAGCATACTGATATTATTGACGATGTTAGGCAGAGGATATTGAGTCTTAATCTTTCTAGTTCGATTAGTACATGTGCTCTATATAGACTATGGCGTATCCCTTGGCCTGTCGAGGGAATACCCAATTAATTGTTGTACTGTACCATATTTTTCATTTATGAAAATTACCATTATCGAAAAAAAAGATTAGCGTACTGAACGATTTCGATTATTATCTATGTTATTTTAGGATTGATTTTCGTTCATCAGATCGAGCACATAGGCCTAATTAGTGAGCGGAGCGCTTTGCAAGAGTAGGAAAGCAAAAGTCTTATTGATACAATTGTATCAAGCTATTTTCGATCTCTTGTCTCTGTAGATACGGTCGATCTGAGATCTCATGTCTATAAAGACTGTCGAGCTATCGCTCTCATGATTCTCTAAAGTGCATTCTATAGAGTGACATCTCACATTGTATGGAAAGCGTATTCTCATCTATTGATAGCTGGATATGAAAGCTAGCCATTCTATGCTATGAACATTACAGCGATTCCTGTGGGAAGCACTTATCTTTCATTACCTGAGCAGGCACTCTGGATTAGTGCCCAGTCTCCAGTGTAGCTTTCCATAAAAGATCCAGTTTTCCAAGTGGAGTTACAAATAGGAGGAATAAATACCTGCCGAAGACTTATAGGCAAGGAAGTGAGTAACTAGGGCTTATGCGGAAACTGAAATCTATGAGTGTTTGGCAATGATTCTGGATCAATTATTCGTTTTATGAACGCTTTAGTTTAGTTCACTATAATCTGCGCATCGAAAAGTCGGTTTTTTAGCATGAAAATAAGCCAATTAATCGACCTTGAATGTGGTCAAGTTGAAGGGGCTTCTTAGTCGGTCCTTGCGACGGAAGCCTCCGCATCACACGTCCCAGCGATAGGCAGAGACCAAGATTTTACCACCAGCTAGAAGATTTTAGTACCTTTGTTAGCGGGCCTATGTTTAATATTAATCTCTCTACAAGTCTTCTAGGCTATCCTAGTTGATAGCAAAAGTCCTGGCGTAAGGCCTAAGTGAGCCATATTTGTTTTGTTCATACAGCACGTGCCGTTCCTACCGACTCCGTTAACCTTAAGCTCTAGTTCTCACTTCGCGCAGCTCCGTTCACCCCCTCTGGGGATTCTTCTTTCATACTACGTCTTTCAACACTTTCTTTTCTTTCAGATCCTTCTGCTTTGATGCTTCGATTAGCGCTACTACTCCTAGATATTGAATTTTGAAGTGCATGGCTACGGGTAGGAGGTAAAAAGAAAATAAGGTCTTTCTTCACTAGCTAAAATCTCTGTTTGGATGAAAATTGTTTGGGATTCTTCCAATACTGAGATAGCGAACTAGTACACCACCTTCTATTCTTAGCCGCAGAGAGCCCTCGTCTAGTTGGCTTAGCCACACCGGTCAAGGGCCTTTTTTATCATGTTTGGGAGACTACTTAGGAGAAATTCTTCAGCAGAAGACTCACAACACAAAGGGATACTGACAAGGCCAAAAACCTTTTTGATACGTATTCGGGCACTCGTGCTTCCTTTTCCGCTTCGCGGAATTAAGAGATCTTTGAAGAACTAAGAATTTCTTTATTGGTCTCTGGCCTCGTCTTCATACTCGACACATGCCTGTTGTTTCGGGTGCTCTTGCCGGGGAAGATTTGAATGAGAAAATTCGGCTTAAGCGAGTGCCTTTCCTGGTTCTTTCACTTTAAGTCAACTAAGAAAGCGTTACCTTTCAGTTAGCCCTCCTTCCATGGTACCTAGACACTTTGAATCAAGGCTACGCCCCCTTAGGCTATTAGTGAAAGCGGAACCACACACCCAAGTGCTAGGAGTTCGAGTTAAGCTTAAACAGCCTTCCCCAGCTCTCTCTCAATCTCATGAGTTCAAACCGGGGCAAGCGGTCCACGAGAATCTCTTCCTTGCATAGGCTCAGTACTTCTTACTGATTGGAGGCCTTACGACAATGGTTCACAGACAGACTGTTGAGGCAATATAAATCCTGTTATCCTAATAGTCAATGTTATATTCGTAGATGAGGCTGCAAGAATCATCATCTTCTTTTCTTTGCCTACTCTCTTCTGCTATCTCCTTTTTTCCGGCCCGAAAAGTTGTCAATGATTCTGAAATGGATTATGATTCCCAAAAGTAGAAAATAAGAAGAATCAGGAGCCCTTGATTCCTTGATCTTAGGAGTCTCCTAGACTTGAACCAAAAGTAGAAAATAAGAAGAATCAGGAGCCCTTGATTCCTTGTTCTTAGGAGTCTCCTAGACTTGAAGACTGCTGCTGAGAGTGAGTTGAAGCCAGGCGAAATAGAAGATAGAGATCGCTAGCTTCACACCTAAGGACAGAAAGACAAAGCCAAGGCAGGAAAGCAAAGAGAGCGGTATTAGATCTTATAGAATAATAAGGTATCCGTCTTAGAGAGAAGGCAGGCTAGGAAAAGTCCTGTGATCAGTGATGAGATGCAGACTGAAATGACCACTCAGCCGGCTTGATCGACTAATCAAGAAGCCACCAAGGCATGAGAAAGACTCAGAAGCAGAGATGGGAGAGAATGAGACAAGCAGCGTAAGAAAGGTTCAGAAGGATGCTGGTGAGAGTTCTTCAAGTAAAGCCAACCAGAGAAAATCTTTGACCAGAAGGAGTTCGAGTTTAGAACGCTACCAGATAAGGTGAATATGGTATTCAGTTTGCTACTCATTTTTTGAAGCTAAACCTGGTCAGCCAAGTGTTATAGACGTTAATGTGTCATTATTGTAGAGGAAATAAAATAGCCCTGAGTTGGGCCTAGATCGGTCGTGGAATCAAGTAGACCACCCAAGACTAATGAAAGAGAGAAGGAATCCGCCACTTTCGTTCTATAAAACTCTTCAGATAGTATGATCTATGATCCAGCATTGAAAACCCCTTTCTATCTTATATATCTTAGCTTAGCCCACTTCGATGGATCTTGCCCTATATCTAATATCTAAAGATTCTATTGCTAGAACTTATCAACATCCTTATAACACCCACCTCTATGAATAGGTTTTGGTTGGTATTTGGTTGACAACCCTTCTTGTTGACCATGGAAGAATTGTAACGGATCTCAGAGCTAATGAACCACTATGGCCTCCAGGATAACTATACAATCTAATTTACCTGTGCTTCTGACACTATAAATTGACAAGCTAACTTAGAATAAACAGCACAACCAAGGAGTAATACCCTAACAGAAGCAGAAGGGAGATAGAACAAGAAGGGATCCCACTAGGCTAGCACTTGCTGTCACTGCACCTTCTCAGGTCAATCACAATCTTCGATTATATAGGCAGCAACCTAATCTAGCTACGAGTTTAGCTTTGTCAGTGCACTCAGAAACCTGCTCAATAGAGGCTAGGCTAGATCCTCTAGCTTTACACTAAGTCAATCTAGTAGAAGTTAGTTTAAACACTCGAAACAATAAACATCGGTTCGAGGATAAAAAGCCCTTCCGAGAGGCAAGAAATTGGACCCTTGGCCCTAGACCGGGTGAGCGTTCAACATTGTCCTCCCTAGTTTCATACCTTGGAATTTCAATAGAATTCCTTTTCTTTCTTCTGCTTTAGCTCAAGAAAAGAAAGCAGAAAAGTCTTTTTTATAGGGCTCCAGAAAGAGTCAGGCACGATAAAGCAGATATAAGAAAAGGAAATCAGACTTCAATGCGCTTGCTCTGAGACAGGCTAGAACCCCTTCGGCAGAAGCATGTAAGCTGTTTTTCCTAAAAAGAAAAGGTAATGCCTATTCTCCTTAAAGTAGAGCTCAATTAACATCGATCCTATCACAATGAAAGAATTTCACCCAAAAAGGTTCTATCATCATGTATTTCACTCAAATCATGTACTTTCATGTTGTACTACGCATGGTGAAGAAGTTGCTCAACGAGAAGATGATTCCTCTCAAGCGCTCATTCATGCACCTGTAGAAGGGTTATCTCACACTTGTGCAAATAATTCTCTTTCATGTGTGGCCAACATCACTTTTTTTTCTGGGTAAATGTAAGTTTCATTAAGTAAAAAAAGTAGTACAGTACAACAATGTGATCATCAGTTGGTTTCTCCTTCGTCAGGCCAAGGGATACGCCATAGTCTATATAAAGCTCGTGTACTGACTGATGTAGGTAAGCTAATGCTAAGGATTCGCTGTCTAATATCCTCAACTATCAATAATGCCATGGTGCTCGTTGTCCTCTCGGTGTGCTCAAATCGTCTCAAGTTTCTCTCCCTCCAAATATGGTAAACACATGCTGCTAATAGTGCTCGAAACATGTTAACAATGTGTTTACCTCTCCATTTCTGGGAAGCCCAGTTAACATCCGTTTGCCAGTCTCTATTGGGCCAGGAAAATCGTACCATTCTTCGTATTGCTGCAAGACACTGTCGACTGAATCTGCACTGAAAAAATAGGTGCCCATGTGTCTCCATCGCTCCCTCGCTACATAGAATACAAGGGCCAAGGTGGGCTAATCACGGTTTGTCCGTCGTGGCCAACTTGCCAAGAATAGCAAGCCAAAGGATGAATAAGTGACGTGGGATCTTCAGTGATCCCGAAAGTAGTGAAGACCAGCCTACTTTCGGTCCTGGGGGATCGATTAACCTATACAGAGCTTGAGATGTGGGATACGCCTGCTCAAATCTCCAGATGATACGGTCTTCCCCTCTATGGATCGTGGGCAATGAATGTGTGATTTCCAAACACTCAAAATCTGTGATAAGAGGCCACTGCCATTCTCCTCCACTATCTGTACTGAGTTTGGCTGATTCCTCTATTCCGAGTAGCCTCGGTCCCTGTGGGAATGTGTCACTAAGAGGGCCAAGATAATGCCACGGGTCCTGCCAAAGGTAGAATCTCCTCCCATCTCCGATCTGATAGTCGACCATAGGCCGGAGGAAAACCCGTAGACGTAGAATTTTCCGCCAACTCCATGAGGCTCCATGCTCCCGAATCGTCCAAATGGAAGTGTCTCGTAACCGTCCCCGATATAGCCATTCCACCCATATTGAGGTCCTATCGCACATAATGATATCACATAGTTTCTTCATCATTAATGCACGACTCAAGATAGGAATCCTTGAATCCTAATCCTCCCTCATCCGTCGGTCGACATAGATCCTTCCATGCTACCTTTGCATAACCGGTAGTTGTTGTCCCCTTCCACAAGAATGTTCGCAGCCTCTTTTCAATTTCATTTGTAACTTTCTTTGGCAAGATGAATGCCGATGCCCAATATAAACTCAGCGACGTGAGTACAGATTTTATAATTTGCACCCTACCGGCATATGAAATAGCCATTCCCTCCCAACCAGCAATACGCTTATCAATTTTCAACAATAATGGATGACAATCAGCGATCGTTAATCGAGAAGATAAAAGAGGCAATCCCAAGTACCTCATCGGTAAGACTCCCTCTTGAAACCCGAGTGTTGCCAGCATCTCCTCGCGTAATCCTTGTGCTGACCGTGAGATAATAAGATGGCTTTTCTGCACGTTCAGCCTGAGACCCGACCATTCAGCAAAGCGATCCAATCCAGTTTTGAAGGTTCCAATAGAATTCATATCAGCTTTACAAAATAGCAGCAAATCATCAGCAAATCTCAACTGAAAACCCTAGCTGTATCACATTTCCAGTGGAAGGAAAATAATTCATTCTGGTCAATCAACTGTAGGAAACCCAAGTGAAGGACTTCCATCACAAGCACGAACAAGTATGGTGATAGAGGATCACCCTGTCGAAGCCCTCTGGCCCCCTTAAAGAAACTATGAGGTTTCCCATTCAGCCCAACAGAAAACGAGGGTGTTGTGACACACACCTCAGTCCACTTCACGAAAGGAGAAGGGAACCCAAATAACTCCATCACAGTAAATCCACTAAACCAAAAAAATCAATGGACTCTCCAAATTCTCTCTCTTCTATCTCACACACTACTACACCGCACAAAACACACACTAACTTCCAATCCATGCACGAGGCGGCTGATGACTTGGCTGACGATGAAGACGGGCTGGCCGACGAGGAGAACATCGAGGAGGGTCGTGGCAGCCCAAAACCAGCCGGCGCCGGTGAGAAACAGGCCATTTCCGGCGACAAAGAAGACGAACAGGTGGATCTCGTTTTTCCAGAATTCGACGCCGGATTTTCGCCGGCGGTTAAGAGCTTAACCGTTGGGGAAGAGAACAGCATTGATTCTGTGGCAAACGCAGGAAGTTTGAAGGAGAAATCAATAGCTTTCTCGCAGATTTCGAAACTAGGGTTTTCAAAAACCGAAGAGGCGCGCGGCAATTCTACGCCAAATCTGACTGGTTTTCCATCCGGCGAGGATAGTTTTGGAGTCGTCAGGGTTGATACATCAATGCCCAAGGAGAAAGGTTGCATCTTGACGTCGGATAATGAGGTTACAAGTGCGCCGCCATACCTAGGGTTTTCTGCAACAAATTTGGAGGAAGAAGACGAAGCGTCTAACGGCGCTTCTAGGCGTAACCATGGCAGCAATACTTCACAGAGGGTAGATCGAACCAATCCGATGGCAACAGGAGGAAATCTGAGGTCTGAGGATGATAATATTATGCGTCGGCCAAACCTAGGGTTTCGAGGCGCTCCTCCCACCGGTAACAATGGCGGACGGGCTTCAAGCCCTTTCAATTTTTATGAGTTTTTACGCCTTGCCCACTCTGTTTTGGATGCTGGAGATGAAAAATCCATGAAGGCCTTGGAGGAACTGAAAATCAAATAGAACGAGCGATTCGGACGAGCAGCTACAAACCGCTGCTTTCCGCCACCGGTGGCGCAACCAAAGGAACCCGAACTGGTGCGTGGAGTGAGAAAGGCCATTAGATGTCTTGTGCCGCTATCTAAAACGGAAAAGACGACCGGAATTCTTGGGGAAAACAGCAGATCTACTGCCTGAAACACGCGGACTCCAGATTCCGATGGGCTGCCGGAAACCGAGAAGGCGACCGGACGACTGGAGGGGAAGGTTGGCGCTGACATGGATTCTCGCGTGGCAGGTGAGGTGGCGCGGCCTTTGTCAACTGATGATGTCAGCCCTAGGTCTTCTGCTGATGTCAGCCCTGGATGTGCTGATGTCAGCCCTAAGTCAGCTGCTGATGTCAGCCCTGGATGTGCTGATGTCAGCCCTAAGTCAGCTGCTGATGTCAGCCCTAAGTCAGCACATGACATCATGCCAGCATTTTCTACTGATGTGTCACGTGGGATTCGTGATGACGTGGCACATATCCGTTCGAATTCTCCTCCTCCACCGAGTACTCCTACCGGGTTGTTTGTTGGAAATATACCACTGCATACGTGTCCGAATTTGACAGTTGAGGACAAAATAACGCATGCTTTCAATAACTCTACTCGGAAAACACTCTCATATGTTGCTCCTACAATACAAAATGGTGAAGTGGTTGTGAGACCCACACTTGATACTATTCGCAACGGATCTACTCGTTGGAGAACCACTGCAGTTTTTTCTCGGATCGGAAAAAGACCATACTATCATCATGTGAAAGAATTTGCCTTATCAGTGTGGCCAGGTCTTCGGGAGGTCACGGCCACAATACACGGATTTTTCTTCTTCCAATTCAAGACAGTGGCACATATGGAAGAAATCATAGAAGGTGGACCATGGTTGTTCCAAGGACAACCGATTGTACTACAAAAATGGGTACCGGGGATGGTGATGAGGAAACTAAAACATACACAGGTTCCCGTATGGATCAAGTTAAGACACTTGCCAGTTGAGCTATGGACGGAGGAGGGACTCAGCATAGTAGCCAGCAGTATCGGCAAACCACTATACCCGGACGCGATTACGAGAGCATGCACGAGATTGGACTTCGCTCGTGTATGCGTGATGCTAGATGTGCACTCAAAAATACATAAACATATTATTATCATGGCACCGAATGAGGAAGGAGGCGAAACACCGTGAAAAGTAGACGTGGAATATGAATGGTTACCTCCCAAATGCACATGTTGTATGACGCTAGGACACGCGGCAAAAGACTGTGCTATCAACAAGGCATCCAAACCAGTTAAGCCTTCGGTCTCCGTAAACGTTCCTATAAAGGTTCAAGACAGTGGCACATATGGAAGAAATCATAGAAGGTGGACCATGGTTGTTCCAAGGACAACCGATTGTACTACAAAAATGGGTACCGGGGATGGTGATGAGGAAACTAAAACATACACAGGTTCCCGTATGGATCAAGTTGAGACACTTGCCAGTTGAGCTATGGACGGAGGAGGGACTCAGCATAGTAGCCAGCAGTATCGGCAAACCACTATACCCGGACGCGATTACGAGAGCATGCACGAGATTGGACTTCGCTCGTGTATGCGTGATGCTAGATGTGCACTCAAAAATACATAAACATATTATTATCATGGCACCGGATGAGGAAGGAGGCGAAACACCGTGAAAAGTAGACGTGGAATATGAATGGTTACCTCCCAAATGCACATGTTGTATGACGCTAGGACACGCGGCAAAAGACTGTGCTATCAACAAGGCATCCAAACCAGTTAAGCCTTCGGTCTCCGTAAACGTTCCTATAAAGGGACCTTCCCAACCACCTCCTGTGGCTGATCGGGATATACCTCGACCTGCTCGAGAGGTAGAAACACAAAGAGAGGGTCGTGAAGTTAGTGCTGGCCCAAGTCGTGAGGAAAGGGGAAAGGCAATTATCATCTATAATGCTTTTGATGCATTACATCAACTTGAAGATACAGAAGAATTGATTCGGGGTCCTAAGCAAAGCAGCCCCATACCCGGTGATCCATGTTGAATGCAGCAATATGGAATGTACGTGGCCTGAACAAACGAGACCATCAGCTGGCAGTTAAAGACATCGTTGCTGAGTTCAGGTTACAATTCCTTGGTTTCCTTGAAACTCGCGTTCGTACTAATAACGTTTCGCATATTCAAGCTTTTTTATTACCTCAATGGAAATAGTTTGTGGATTATGGACTGACTGGTAATCGTGTTTGGATTGCTTGGGACGATAATTTTATTGATGTCGATGTTATTGAGTGTGGCACACAATTTATCCACTGTCATGTTAATATCCGGGCTCTTCAGGAGTCTATTGTGATTACTGTTATTTATGGGGCTAATGAGGTGGTCGAGAGGCGGGAGTTATGGGGTTCCTTGGAGACTATCGCCATGCAATGTATTGATATCTCGTGGCTTGTTGGTGGGAATTTCAATGCAGTGCGTGATCTTAGTGAAATCTGTGGGGCATCAGGAGATATTCATATGGCTATGGAAGAGTTTAATATTTGTATCCAGAACGCAGGATTACTACCATTACCCATGTAGGGAGAATGGTATACGTGGCATAATTGCAGTGCTAATCCACGGAATCTGTGGAAAAGATTGGATCGAATGCTGATCAATGATACATGGATGGATCGGTTCTCGACCTCATTTTACACTAGCCTTACCCCACGTACTTCAGATCACTCACCGCTGGTGCTATACTGGGATAGTCGACAACATTATAGAGGTATGTTTCGATTCGATAATTACCTCGCCCTATCACCAGAGTTTATTCCCAGTGTGCAGCAGGTTTGGGCCCTATCACCAGAGTTTATTCCCAGTGTGCAGCAGGTTTGGCAGCATAACATCATAGGGGTGTCTATGTAAGCGGTAACTAGGAAACTCAAAGCACTTAAACCGGTGTTGAGAGAGTAGAGGAGGAAAAAGGGGGACTTATCACACAGTGTCCAGCTGGCGAAAGGGTTTCTTGAGACGGCGCAATTGCTTGTTACTTTAAACAGGCGGGATGAACTATTCCTACAGCTGGAACACTGTTGCCGGTTAGTACTAGCTAAAGCAGCCAAACTTGAGCAGATTATGCTTCAACAGCGAGCAAAAATGCATTGGATGAAGGGGGGTGACTAGTGCTCCCGGGTATTCTTTCGTAAGATTGCTCAAAGGAGATCGGCAAGGAGAATCTTACAAATTAATGATGAGCATGGTGACACTCACACAGAACCAGGAGCAGTAGTCAATGAATTTGTCACATTCTATCAAAACCTACTAGGTGGGGAACGGAGACGAGCTGTGATAGACCTTCGGTTCTTGCGACCTTGCGAACTGTGTAGTATTTGGAGAGTGACATTCGAAAGGCATATGACACGGTGGAGTGGGACTTTATGATTGCTGTGATGGAGTTATTTGGGTTCCCTTCTCCTTTCGTGAAGTGGACTGAGGTTGTGTCACAACACCCTCGTTTTCTATTGGGTTGAATGGGAAACCTCATGGTTTCTTTAAGGGGGCCAGAGGGCTTCGACAGGGTGATCCTCTATCACCATACTTGTTCGTGCTTGTGATGGAAGTCCTTCACTTGGATTTCCTACAGTTGATTAACCAGAATGAATTATTTTCCTTCCACTGGAAATGTGATACAGCTAGGGTTTTCAGTTGGGATTTGCTGATGATTTGCTGCTATTTTGTAAAGCTGATATCAATTCTATTGGAACCTTCAAAACTGGATTGGATCGCTTTGCTGAATGGTCGGGTCTCAGGCTGAACGTGCAGAAAAGCCATCTTATTATCTCACGGTCAGCACAAGGATTACGCGAGGAGATGCTGGCAACACTCGGGTTTCAAGAGGGAGTCTTACCGATGAGGTACTTGGGATTGCCTCTTTTATCTTCTCGAGTAACGATCGCTGATTGTCATCCATTATTGTTGAAAATTGATAAGCGTGTTGCTGGTTGGGAGGGAATGGCTATTTCATATGCCGGTAGGGTGCAAATTATAAAATCTGTACTCATGTCGCTGAGTTTATATTGGGCATCGACATTCATCTTGCCAAAGAAAGTTACAAATGAAATTGAAAAGAGGCTGCGAACATTCTTGTGGAAGGGGACAACAACTACCGGTTATGCAAAGGTAGCATGGAAGGATCTATGTCGACCGACGGATGAGGGAGGATTAGGATTCAAGGATATTCCTATCTTGAATCGTGCATTAATGATGAAGAAACTATGTGATATCATTATGTGCGATAGGACCTCAATATGGGTGGACTGGCTATATCGGGGACGGTTACGAGACACTTCCATTTGGACGATTCGGGAGCATGGAGCCTCATGGAGTTGGCGGAAAGTTCTACATCTACGGGTTTTCCTCCGGCCTATGGTCGACTATCAAATCGGAGATGGGAGGAGATTCTACCTTTGGCAGGACCCGTGGCATTATCTTGGCCCTCTTAGTGACACATTCCCACGGGGACCGAGGCTATAGAGGAATCAGCCAAACTCAGTACAGTGATTAGTGGAGGAGAATGGCAATGGCCTCTTATCACAGATTTTGAGTGTTTGGGAGTTGGCGGAAAATTCTACGTCTACGGGTTTTCCTCCGGCCTATGGTCGACTATCAGATCGGAGACGGGAGGAGATTCTACCTTTGGCAGGACCCGTGGCATTATCTTTGCCCTCTTAGTGACACATTCCCACGGGGACCGAGGCTACTCGGAATAGAGGAATCAGCCAAACTCAGTACAGTGATTAGTGGAGGAGAATGGCAGTGGCCTCTTATCACAGATTTTGAGTGTTTGGAAATCACACATTCATTGCCCACGATCCATGGAGGGGAAGACCGTATCATCTGGAGATTTGAGTAGGGGTATCCCACATCTCAGGCTCTGTATAGGTTAATCGATCCCCCAGGACCGAAAGTAGGCTGGTCTTCACTACTTTCGAGATCACTGAAGATCCCACGTCACTTATTCATCCTATGGCTTGCTATTCTTGGCAAGTTGGCCACGACGGACAAACCGTGGTTAGCCCACCTTTGCCCTTGTATTCTATGTACCGAGGGAGCGATGGAGACACATGGACACCTATTTTTTCAGTGCAGATTCAGTCGACAGTGTCTTGCAGCAATACGAAGAATGGTACGATTTTCCTGGCCCAATAGAGACTGGCAAACGGATGTTGACTGGGCTTCCCAAAAATGGAGAGGTAAACACATTGTTAACATGTCTTATCGAGCACTATTAGCAGCATGTGTTTACCACATTTGGAGGGAGAGAAACTTGAGACGATTTGAGCACACCGAGAGGACAACGAGCACCATGGCATTATTGATAGTTGAGGATATTAGACAGCGAATCCTTAGCATTAGCTTACCTACATCAGTCAGTACACGAGCTTTATATAGACTATGGCGTATCCCTTGGCCTGACGAGGGAGAAACCAACTGATGATCACATTGTTGTACTGTACTACTATTTTTACTTAATGAAACTTACATTTACCCAAAAAAAAAAACTCCATCACAGCAATCATAAAGTCCCACTCCACCGTGTCATGTGCCTTTCGAATGTCCACTTTCAAAGCACACCGGGGCAGTAGACGGGCCTGGTTGTATCCCGTAAACAGCTCCTGCGCCAACATAATATTGTCTCCAATGCTTCGTCCGGGCACAAATGCCGCTTGGCACGGACTAATTAATTTGTCCAGTATCACACTCAACCGTTGGACAATGAGCTTGGCAATTATCTTATACAACACATTACAACAAGATATAGGACGAAACTCATTAACGGTCATAGGGGAATGTACCTTTGGTATAAGCGCCAAAAGTGTAGTATTTATCTGCTTCAAAAGCCGGCCCGTATTAAAGAAATCCAGCACTGCCGAAGACACCTCATGCCCCACTATAGGCCATGCAGCTTTGAAAAAGCCCGATGAATACCCATCCGGCCCTGGTGCCTTATCCTCATCAATGTCGAAAACCGCCTGTTTGACATCTGCTGGTGTGAATGGTACGAGTAAAGAGCTAGCATCCTCTTCACTCAATAGATGTCTAGCCCAAGGTCGCAAGAACCGAATGTCTATCACAGCTTGTCTCCATTCCCCACCTAGAAGGCTGTGATAGAATGTGACAAATTCATTGACTACTGCTCCTGGTTTTGTGTGAGTGTCTCCATGCTCATCATTAATTTGTAAGATTCTCCTTGCCGATCTCCTTTGAGCAATCTTACGAAAGAATACCCGGGAGCACTGGTCACCCCCCTTCATCCATTGTAGTTTTGCTCGTTGTTGAAGCATAATCTGCTCAAGTTTGGCTGCTTTAGCTAGTACTAACCGGCAATAGTGTTCCAGCTGTAGGAATAGTTCATCCCGCCTGTTTAAAGTAACAAGCAATTGCGCCATCTCAAGAAACCCTTTCGCCAACTAGACATTGTGTGATAAGTCCCCCTTTTTCCTCCTCTGCTCTCTAAACACTGGTTTAAGTGCTTTGAGTTTCCTAGTTACCGCATACATAGACACCCCTATGATGTTATGCTGCCAAACCTGCTGCACACTGGGAATAAACTCTGGTGATAGGGCGAGGTAATTATCGAATCGAAACATACCTCCATAATGTTGTCGATTATCCCCGTATAGCACCAGCGGTGAGTGATCTGAAGTACGTGGGGTAAGGCTAGTGTAAAATGAGGTCGAGAACCGATCCATCCATGTATCATTGATCAGCATTCGATCCAATCTTTTCCACAGATTCCGTGGATTAGCACTGCAATTATGCCCCGTATACCATTCTCCCTGCATGGGTAATGGTAGTAATCCTGCGTTCTGGATACAAATATTAAACTCTTCCATAGCCATATGAATATCTCCTGATGCCCCACAGATTTCACTAAGATCACGCACTGCATTGAAATCCCCACCAAAAAGCCACGAGATATCAATACATTGCATGGCGATAGTCTCCAAGGAACGCCATAACTCCCGCCTCTCGACCACCTCATTAGCCCCATAAATAACAGTAATCACAATAGACTCCTGAAGAGCCAGGATATTAACATGACAGTGGATAAATTGTGTGCCACACTCAATAACATCGACATCAATAAAATTATCGTCCCAAGCAATCCAAACACGATTACCAGTCAGTCCATAATCCACAAACCATTTCCATTGAGGTGATAAAAAAGCTTGAATATGCGAAACGTTATTAGTACGAACGCGAGTTTCAAGGAGACCAAGGAATTGTAACCTGAACTCAGCAACGATGTCTTTAACTGCCAGTTGATGGTCTCGTTTGTTCAGGCCACGTACATTCCATATTGCTGCATTCAACATGGATCACCGGGTATGGGGCTGCTTAGCTTAGGACCCCGAATCAATTCTTCTGTATCTTCAAGTTGATGTAATGCATCAAAAGCATTATAGATGATAATTGCCTTTCCCCTTTCCTCACGACTTGGGCCAGCAGTAACTTCACGACCCTCTCTTTGTGTTTCTACCTTTCGAGCAGGTCGAGGTATATCCCGGTCAGGCACAGGAGGTGGTTGGGAAGGTCCCTTTATAGGAACGTATACGGAG
The DNA here is from genome assembly GCF_000512975.1 of Sesamum indicum. Taxonomy (NCBI): domain Eukaryota; kingdom Viridiplantae; phylum Streptophyta; class Magnoliopsida; order Lamiales; family Pedaliaceae; genus Sesamum; species Sesamum indicum. Next base: position 180,419 of record NW_011628074.1, on the reverse strand, counting down.
ACCGAAGGCTTAACTGGTTTGGATGCCTTGTTGATAGCACAGTCTTTTGCCGCGTGTCCTAGCGTCATACAACATGTGCATTTGGGAGGTAACCATTCATATTCCACGTCTACTTTGCACGGTGTTTCGCCTCCTTCCTCATCCGGTGCCATGATAATAATATGTTTATGTATTTTTGAGTGCACATCTAGCATCACGCATACACGAGCGAAGTCCAGTCTCGTGCATGCTCTCGTAATCGCGTCCGGGTATAGTGGTTTGCCGATACCGCTGGCTACTATGCTGAGTCCCTCCTCCGTCCATAGCTCAACTGGCAAGTGTCTCAACTTGATTCATACGGGAACCTGTGTATGTTTTAGTTTCCTCATCACCATCCTCGGTACCCATTTTTGTAGTACAATCGGTTGTCCTTGGAACAACCATGGTCAACCTTCTATGATTTCTTCCATATGCGCCACTGTCTTGAATTGGAAGAAGAAAAATCCGTGTATTGTGGCCGTGACCTCCCGAAGACCTGGCCACACTGATAAGGCAAATTCTTTCACATGATGATAGTATGGTCTTTTTCCGAGAAAATAACCAACTGCAGTGGTTCTCCAACGAGTAGATCCGTTGCGAATAGTATCAAGTGTGAGTCTCACAACCACTTCACCATTTTGTATTGTAGGAGCAACATATGAGAGTGTTTTCCGAGTAGAGTTATTGAAAGCATGCGTTATTTTGTCCTCAACTGTCAAATTCGGACAGGTATGCAGTGGTATATTTCCAACAAACAACCCGGTACGAGTGCTCAGTGGAGGAGGAGAAATCGAACGGATATGTGCCAC
>NW_011628074.1:174076-179307 GCF_000512975.1 Sesamum indicum | reverse complement strand
TCCGCGTGTTTCCGGCAGTAGATCTGCTGTTTTCCCCAAGAATTCCGGTCGTCTTTTCCGTTTTAGATAGCGGCACAAGACATCTAATGGCCTTTCTCACTCCACGCACCAGTTCGGGTTCCTTTGGTTGCGCCACCGGTGGCGAAAAGCAGCGGTTTGTAGCTGCTCGTCCGAATCGCTCGTTCTATTTGATTTTCAGTTCCTCCAAGGCCTTCATGGATTTTTCATCTCCAGCATCCAAAACAGAGTGGGCAAGGCGTAAAAACTCATAAAAATTGAAAGGGCTTGAAGCCCGTCCGCCATTGTTACCGGTGGGAGGAGCGCCTCGAAACCCTAGGATTGGCCGACGCATAATATTATCATCCTCAGACCTCAGATTTCCTCCTATTGCCATCGGATTGGTTCGATCTACCCTCTGTGAAGTATTGCTGCCATGGTTACGCCTAGAAGCGCCGTTAGACGCTTCGTCTTCTTCCTCCAAATTTGTTGCAGAAAACCCTAGGTATGGCGGCGCACTTGTAACCTCATTATCCGACGTCAAGATGCAACCTTTCTCCTTGGGCATTGATGTATCAACCCTGACGACTCCAAAACTGCCCTCGCCGGACGGAAAACCAGTCAGATTTGGCGTAGAATTGCCGCGCGCCTCTTCGGTTTTCGAAAACCCTAGTTTCGAAATCTGCGAGAAAGCTATTGATTTCTCCTTCAAACTTCCCGCGTTTGCCACTGAATCAATGTTGTTCTCTTCCCCAACGGTTAAGCTCATATCCGCCGGCGAAAATCCGGCGTCAAATGCTTCTTTGTCGCCGGAAACGGCCTGTTTCTCACCGGCGCCGGCTGGTTTTGGGCTGCCACGACCCTCCTCGATGTTCTCCTTGTCGGCCAGCCCGTCTTCATCGTCGGCCAAGTCATCAGCCGCCTCGTGCATGGATTGGAAGTTAGTGTGTGTTTTGTGCGGTGTAGTAGTGTGTGAGAGAGAAGAGAGAGAATTTGGAGAGTCCATTGATCATTGTTTTGTGGTAAGCCAACATCACTTTCACAGATGAAGATTTGCTGCTTGGTTCAACGCCCCATAACCGTCGCTTGTTTGGGACTGGCTACACTCGTGAACAAAGGGTGAATAGGGTCTTATTGGATGGAGGCTCAGCTATTAATATTCTACTCCTTCGCACGATGAAGGAACTTGGCATCTCAATGGATGAGCTTGAACATAGCCCTTTTTTTAATGATTCAAAGGTGAAACCAAAGGGGGCAAAGCAATTAGTTTAGCCCTATGGCAATAGATAATGAGAAGACTGAATTCATTCACCTTAAATGTGAGAAGTGAGAGGTTTGGATGCAATTGAAAGAGATAGTGTTGGGTGCCTTAATTTTTAGAACATGTATTTGTGGTACAGAGTCCGTTAGATCAAGGTATTTCAGTTATGTGTTTTAAATAAATACTCATCTCCTTTCCTAACCTCCTTTCGTCCTTCCTAACAGGAACGAGTTGCGAGGTCAAACTCTTTGTTGAATTAACTCAAACCAGCTACGAAAGCCCTAAGAGATTGAAGAGTGAATTCACAAGAAAAAGTCTTATGAAAGACGTATCTTAGATGTTTTATCCAACCGTTCGTAACCTCACTCCTTTGGCTTGCCCTTGGGTTTCCTAATAACAGAACTCTTCAATAGACGAGGAATGCCATACTCTATGTTCTCTTTCCGTAGGCAATTTAACATTGAGGATGTGACATCTTAAGTGTTAAGGGCTTTTCAAAGTTGGATCACCGACCGCCTTTGAGACTGTCTAACTCCCTCCCTTGCCGCTACTCCTTTGCTTCAGAAGAGAGACGAGCGGCGTAAGCCTTGAGACCCTGAAGGGTCGACCGCTGAGAAGTGGATTCAAACTACGGATACGCAGCCCTACTAATAGAAGGGGCAGAGACCAGCAACTTTTTTAACAACACACAAGCTATATCTTCACGTCCATGAGAACCAACGGCCAAAGTCATAAAGAAGTCATCCATGCGTCATGTTTGAAGCTCTGAAATGACCTTTAGCCTCTCCCCGGTTCTATGTACCAGCCCCCTCGAATCAGAGAAGGAACCGAGAGACGCAGGAATCGAAGTCAAATTCACACTCATACGAATTTCAGGGCCCAACAAGATGCTCAGTCTCACCTGCTATTGCTGGATCTTTTCCATTTTTAATTAGAAGAAGGTGATTTACCAAAGGTATCGAATGAGCTATCCCCTCATTCTTTCACCAGCCGCCTTAGTCTTTTGTTAGCGGCTTTAAACTCTGGGCATGTGCGATCTGCCGTCTGCTATAAGCTCCTCTGCATGAAGGGTAATAGTTCCCGTGGCACATTCTTATGTAAGTCCGCTTTCTTTGAGAAAGAATTAGAGCTGAAAGCGCCGACAATGTCTCAGGGATAAAGTGATTCACCTGCAAGCAAGGATAAAGGAAGCTAGCAAGTAAGCCAGGTGCTGGTGTATGATATTTCTATAGTAAGTAAGTTGACTTTGCAAACCCTGTACGCTCTAACCCTCTATCTAGTCAGCCAATTCTTACTCCCGCCCTATAACCTGTAAGCCATTGAGTCAGTCCACTGGGATAGAAAATTTGAAGGAAAAAAGGGAAGACAGAAGGAAGGATTGGACTGGTGCTATAGTTTTCCCTTTTTCTAGAGGAGGATATAAAAAGAGTATTGAGTCAGCCAATGATTAGCGAGCAAGCAAGCCTAGCCTTCTATCTTTCAATCTCCTGATGTAACCATAAAATGTACAAAGGATTGTGTATGTGACTTATCTATCGGGACATTCAGCTGGTACTTATCGTACAGCTTCGAGGACTGTGGGCTCAAGCAACTTTATAAGACGAAGGAAGAGAAGAGATGTTGCGCACAAACTCTTATGGTAGAAAGGAAAACTCTTTCTTGTACGCAAACGGACGAAGAATCCACTCTCTCTCCTTTTTGGTCAGTTAGGAATAAGAATCTAAGTATGAAATGAAATCATAAATGACTTAAATGAACATCCGAAGCAGGCAAGATAGGAGCATGAGCATCCAAACCAAACCCATATCAGAAGCCATAACGAGATCAATCAATCAGTCTTCGCTAAAGAAGATGCCTCTAAGCTGGAGCTTGAAACTCAATCAAAAGCGACAGGAAATAAGCGCTTTCTAGGGCTGTTGTGCCCGGACCAGAACAAAGAGAGAAACTCAACCTGAGACCTCTGGAAAGTCTACTTTTAGGTCAATGTCAATAGGAATCAACTCACGAATGAAGACAGACCAGCAAGAAAATGTATGTGCGATCTAACGAACGAGAAGCGAGTCTAGAACAACGGAGCAAGGAAACGTATGTGAGTGAATGCATTGGCCGGTTCTCATGCCTAATGTCTAAGCCGGAGGTCCCTCCTGACAACTGTATTTTTTTCCGTTCACTCCTCACTCTACTAACGCGGGGTAAGTTATTATTGATATCCGACTGCCGGTGTCGGTACCTATGACTGTGGAATGCTTTTTTTATGTTATTCAAAGAGGAACTCAAAGTCTAGTTTTACTTCAGCCATGGTGGACAGGAGAAGCAAAGAAGAGTGAAGGCGAAGTGCACCTGAGCTAGAAGCATTCCACCACCTAGCAGCGCTTGAGGAACAAAGAATATGATAACTTTACTAACAGGATGGTATCTCGGTGTGGAAGAGCTGTTCCTCTTATTAGTTCCGTCGAATGCTTATGTTCCAAGTAAGCGGTATGGATTCTCCAACCAAGGCTCGTGTTACCGGGATGACTAGTTGAAGCCGCTCTCCATGGATGGTTGCATCTCCTACAAGTTTTGAACCCGTCCTGTGATAGAAGGGTTTAGTAGGTCTTCTAAAGTGATTGTTTTCACTTATAGGGGGGATTAGACGTGACACGGAAAGTGAGGAAAGCTAGCCAAGTAAGGAAGCGAACCCAGGCATAGAAGGGAACCAAGTGGGGAAGCTAAGCCAAGACTATCTCATTCAGAAAGAGGGCATCACCTTCTTAGTAGCTATAGGCTCTTGTTAACATTCATTCCCAATCAAAGAGCTGAAAGAAGAACTAATCTCATCATGTAAATCAGGAATGTCTCAATTTATTGGATAATGCGAGCCTTCTATTCTTCTTTGAATTCCCAGGTAAGGAAAAGAAAGGAAAGGAGGAAAGCCGAAGGCAACTCCATAGGGACGCTCGGACTTCCTAGAATAGCCTAGTCTAATAGAAGAATAGAGCGAGGGGGGGCTTCCTTTGATCGGGCAACTCTCTCTTCATTAATAACCGACGCCTATCTGATATTGCCGGATCAATCAACTACCCTTACCTTCCCATGCATGCTACTTCACTCCTTCTCTTCTTTAAGGTCAGGAGAAAGAGTGCGCTCTTCATCAACTCATTTCTCTAGGCTTCGAACTCAATTTCAATCCGACTAACTCTTCAGCCCATCTCTTCTTTATCTCTCATCCGTGCCAATCAAAGAAAAAGGAATAGTTCAATCCGAATCCTTCCTGTTCGCGTTCTTAACTCGTCTTAATCTTCAAATGGGAACTCAAAGTATTCCTCTTTCTCTGCCCTTGCATCAAATCCAAAGAGCTGCTAAGCGAGGAAAGAAAGAAATTGATCTCGCATTTTTCTAAATGAGAATCTGCATCAATCCGGGCAGCCCTAGGCCGAGTTAGCTTATTTTTTTGGGTAAATGTAAATTTCATTAATAAAGAGTAATGGTACAGTACAACATGTGATCATCAAATGGTTTCTCCCTCAACCCAAGGGATACGCCATAATCTATACAGTGTTCGTGTACTGACTGACGAAGCTAAATCAACACTAAGAATCCTCTGCCTGACGTCATCTACGATTAGGATACTCAAAGTGGCCGGTGTCCGCTCAGTGTGTTCAAATCTCCTCAAGTTTCTTTCCCTCCATATGTGGTAGACACACGATGCAAGTAGCGTACGGTAACCGCTATTAATAATGTGCTTACCTCTCCATTTCCGTGTCGCCCATTCAGTATCTATTGCCCAATCCCTGTTGAGCCAGTGAAAACGAATCCATCTGCGAATCTCAAAGAGGCACTGACGACTAAATCTGCATCGGAAGAATAAATGTGAATGAGATTCCATAGCTCTCTCATCGCACAATATGCATACCCCCAGGTGGGATAGCCATGATTTGTCCGTGGTGGGTAGTTTGCCGAGGATTGCGAGCCATAAGATGAATGAATGACG
>NW_011628074.1:165132-173986 GCF_000512975.1 Sesamum indicum | reverse complement strand
ACGATAGAGCGAAGAAAAGGACGGAGCCTGAGTATTTTCCGCCATCCCCAAGAACCTCCATGTTCACGGACAGTCCAAATTGATGTGTCCCGTAACCGGCCTTGGTAAAGCCATTGAACCCAGATGGATGTCCTGTCACACTGGATAATATCACATAATTTCTTGCTCATTAATGCGCGATTCAATGTAGAGATATCCTTGAACCCAAGTCCCCCCTCATCTGCTGGCCGACACACATCTTTCCAGGCTACCTTTGCGTAGCCGCTAGACGTTGTACCCTTCCATAGGAAATTCCTCAACCTCTTCTCAATTTCCTTGATAACTTTCTTAGGTAATATGAATGCAGATGCCCAGTATAAACTTAATGTCGAAAGCATGGATTTGATGATTTGTACTCGCCCAGCATATGATAACGATATCCCTTCCCATCCAGTAATGCGTGCATCAATTTTTGAAATAAGAGGTTGACAGTCAGAGATAGACAGTCTAGAAGAGAATAAGGGGAGACCAAGATATCTCAATGGTAGGTGCCCCTCTTGGAATCCCAAAATCTCCAACATCTGATCTTTCAATTCTTGAGCCGAACGGGAGATGATTAAGTGGCTTTTGTAAACATTCAGCCAAAGACCCGACAATTCCGCAAACCATTCCAATCCCTCCTTGAATACTCTGATGGAGTCAAAGTCAGCTCTGCAGAAAAGAAGTAGGTCGTCTGCAAATCCCAACTGAAAAACCTTGGAACTCTCACACTTCAAATGATAGGTGAATTGCATGTCCTGCTCAATTCGTTGCAGGAATCCCAAATGTAAAGCTTCCATAACGACAACAAACAGGTAAGGAGATAGTGGGTCTCCCTGTCGTAATCCTCTTGCTCCAGTAAAGAACCCATGAGCTTTTTCCATTGAGACCACTCGAGAATGATGTCGTAGAAACACACTCCTCGATCCACCTTGTGAATTTAGTTGGGAATCCGAATAACTGCAAAACTGCTAATAAGAAGTCCCATTCCACCGTATCATAGGCCTTTCTGATATCCACTTTAAGCGCGCATCTGGGAGGTAGGCGCATCTGGTTATAGCCTGAGAATAGTTCCTGGGCAAGCATAATGTTGTCTCCAATGCTTCTTCCCGGAATAAAAGCTGTTTGACAGGGGCTAATAATCTTGTCTAGCAAGCTACTTAGTCTCTGAACAAGTAGTTTTGCAATGATCTTGTATAAAACATTGCAGCATGAAATCGGTCTAAAATCATTAACCGACATAGGAGTGTGTACCTTTGGTATTAGAGTCAAAATCGTGGAGTTGATCTGTTTTAGTAGTTTTTCGGTAGTAAAGAAGTCCAGAACCGCCCTCGTTACTTCTTCCCCCACCACAGGCCAAGCCGCCTTGAAAAACCCTGACGAGTAGCCATCAGGTCCCGGCGCTTTGTCTTCAGCGATATCAAACACTGCTTGCTTCACATCATCCGGTGAGAATGGTAGCAGTAAGTGGCTAGCTTCCTCATCAGTAATACAGTGCCTCGCCCATGGTCTAAGGTATCGAATATCCACTGTGAACTGTCGTCTGGTACCTCCTAAAAGGTTCTGAAAGTATGAGACAAACTCATGGGCGACCTCTCCTTGATCCGTGTGTGTGGTACCATTCTCATCATTGATCTGCAAGATTCTCCTCATTACTCATCTCTGAGCGATCTTACGAAAGAAAACCTGGGAACATTGGTCTCCATCTTTCATCCACTGCATCTTAGCTCTTTGTTGCAACATAATTTGTTCGAGTTTTGCCGCTTTAGCATAAATTATTCGACAGCAATGTTCCAAGAGTAAGTAGAGCTCATTCTGTCTGTCAGAGCTCACCAATTGTTGTGCCTCATCGAGAAAACTTTTTGCTAATTGGACGATCAGAGTCAGATCCCCCTTATTCCTTCTCTGTAGTCGGAAGACCGGTTTAAGTGCCTTCAGTTTAGGGGTCACGGCATACATAGGTATACCAATAACCTCATGATGCCAAATGTTCTGCACATTGGGAATGAAATCAGGTGAACGGGCCAGATAGTTATGAAATCGAAACATACCCCCTCCATTATGTTGTTGTGTATCCCCATGTAGAACCAGTGGCGAGTGGTCAGACGTCCGTGGTGTAAGGCTGTGATAGGATGAGGTAGGGAACCTTGCCAGCCAACGATCATTAATAAGGATCCGATCCAACCGCTTCCATAACGATCATTAATAAGGCCGAGTTAGCTTAACTACAAAGAATTACCCGTTAGCTCCTTATAAGGGAATCCACTTAGCTACAACATCCATTCTTTATTACCCTGACGGTTTAGCAGAGGAAATAAATACCCTATATGACGAATTGTTAGCATGAATGCCTATAAGCCTCAATTACATCGAGCCTCTCCTTAACAGTCGAGCACTTCATACCTGTTATTCACAAATCAGTCGAAGACTATGCTCACTGGGATTCCCCTTCCTACTAAGCTGAACAACTGAAAGAGGGATCTCAATATGACTCCATACCCATAGTCTAGGTTCCGTTAAGAATGAAGGGATATGACCAAACAGCCTTCTTATCCCTTGTTAGCTGAAAGCAAGAACCGTCACAAACTACCTTGTCCTGAAATCCCACCTTTCCGATATGACGAATAGTTGAATCCACTTCTTAGGCCTTGCCCGGATTTAGATGCGTCACTTTGATCCGAAGCGAACGATGCCTTAACTGATGAGTGACGAAGGTAGCTAATCTCCATCGCATTATCCAAGAAGCCCTCTTTTCCGAGTTTGGAAAGCAGCTAATTGAAAAGGATGAGCTAGTTAATTAGCCAAGAAAGACTAAGAAGAAGAATGACGGATTGGGAATTCTCGGACTAAACCCCGTAATCTTCCTGTCTCTAGTCGAGCGGTAGCGAGCAGAAGAAGAAGCGAAGCTACAGCAGTCCCATTCCTTCTTATCTCCGTAAGACATAGAAGAGAGTTCAGCTAGCTTTCCGTAACGGGCTACTAACTACGACTTTGCTTCCCTATATCAGCAGCACGTCGAAGGTCTTCGTCAGGTGTCGGAAGAACATTTAGATTGTGGTCTATGAACTCAATACCAGATAAAGAAGCAGCGAACAACTGAAAGAATAGAGGGAAGGTAGCATTGCTTTCACACTTCTCTCTTCGTCATTCTAAAGCAAGGAATGAAGTAGCCCGTATAGCAAGAAGGAAGGGTATAGGAAATGCAATGAACTTCATCGTAATAGATAGATCATAATTGAATGCGTCGAACTCGTATATTTAGAGTGACCCCTCTATGCCTACTCTACTAATGACGGCATCTAATTAATAATATCGTCATAAATAGTAGGCACGATGCCAATTCCACTCCATTATGAGCTTTCCTAATTCTCCTAGTTGTGCCTAATGGTCCGAGGAATGATAATGACGGCTACGATACGAAGGAAGCCGAAGAAGAGGTAGCAACTGTCATACTATAATAAAGGCAGTCGCAACTAGATCCAGGTTAATCTAACTCATGTGCTATTAACTCAATTCTGAAATGTAGCTACTTCCTTCCGGCATCTTACGCTCAATTCTTATTGTTGTTGTCAAGTCTTGGACTCTGTTAAAATAGGAATCTGTAAAGTGTTCCATCAACTCCCTGCTGCTTCTCAATTCCCGATTCAATCAGTGCCAGAGGAATTCGGATGAAAGAAAGTCTCGTAGGAAAGGGAGCCAATGATAGATGCTTTGAAATAGCGTAATAGAAAGAAAGATTGTCTCAATATCAAGGCAAGTCTAATGCGAGTAATTGAATCAATCCCATCCCTGGAATTTCCGGAAGAGTCACTCGCCAGAGCAGAGGAAAGGAATTCGGAACTCAATCACCAAGTTAACCTTCCCATTGTCTATGCCAGCAACAAAGGAAGAGGTGAGCTACCAACTCGTCACCTCCCCTCTCGTTCCACTTCTGTCTGTTCTTTCATTGCTATTCTTTCATTGTCAAGTGTCGGACTCTGGTCTTTTTGGAACAAGAAACTTCAGTTTTGCTTTGGATGTGCAGGCACAAGAGTCCGGGTGTTGTTTTGTGGAGAAGGGCATTGTTTTCCACTCTATTAAGAGGTTCCCATCGATCAATTCATTCATTACAAAGGGATAGAGTTAGTTCACATTGTAGTAGTATAGGCCCTCGCCATATGGTATGTATGTATCTGCATGACCGCCGTAGTAGGCACTAAGACATCCTCCCACCATTAATCGTCCAATACACTAACACTTGAAGCAACACACGTACTAAAGTTTATGATGCTGATATTTTAACTAAGCGAGATAATACTATATCAATGGAGCGGAAGAAAAATAAACAAGTACAATAAGACTGGATAATCAGAAGAGCGGGGAAATCAGAGAGACAAGCTCCAATGCAAGAACTCCCTTTATATGAAGTTCTTCCGTACGTCTTGGATGTCCTTGAAGTCTGCGAGGAAGGGTATAATGCTTAAAAGAAAGAACCTTATTCTATATATCCTTACTCTCAGACTTTATCATCACTCTAGAACCAGCACCAGTGATTAGATAGCGCGCTTCCTCTAGCTTGTTTAGAACCTTCCCATACTGATAATGAAATAGATCTAGCTCTAGTACTAGGTCTACCCCTATTCTAGAACCTACAGCACTGGTGGGATTACTATCTCCTTGAACACTGGTTTGTTGGTAGAATGAGTCCTAAAAAAAAGGCTGGGCAGGGACTAAGAACCTTATGAGAGCACGCCTTCTTTATATATCTCGTTGGAGAAAGATCATCAAACAATGTCATAAAGAAGAAGATATGCTTGGCCTTTCTGCTACCATTGGTAACATTTTGTAGTCGATCTTGACCTCGCTACACACATCTATCTGACCCCTTCTTTGAGGGCCCTTTTGCGTACCATTAGGAATTAGGCTTCTTGCAAGACTCTGTCTCTTGAAAGGTAGCTCTAGCCGTTGCTAGAAGGTGTATGGATTCTGACTTTGACCAGGAATGCAAACGACCTATGACCTCTGAAAAATAAACCCATAATCTATGGGTTCTACCACATAACAATATAAATAATGGCATAAAAGCCTTCACTTCAGTAAATGTCTCGAAACCGCTTCCTCATGATTGAAAAGGCTACTCCGTGTGCAAAGAGCGAAGCCCTATCGTACGAGTGAAGCTCAAAGCAGGAATCGGCAGAAGGCTACTCCGTGTGCAAAGAGCGAAGCCCTATCGTACGAGTGAAGCTCAAAGCAGGAATCGGCAGACTGTCTCTATCTAGATAGATTATATGGATGTTGATCTCTCTCTTTATTGGACCAAAGAGTGGCTCTCCGCGAAGTTCGTTCCGATGCCTGTCGTGCCTTGCAAGATTGAGCTGGTACCAAAGCAACGAGAAGAAAAAGAATATAATCTCTGCTGCCCATAACATAAAGGGGCTCATTACTCGTTTTCGTATTGGATTGGGATGGGACTATCCATACATTTCACTACTCCTTTCAGGCTTAGTTCGTAGTTTAAGGAAGGTATCGTATCCCGAGATCTATGTGAAGAGAATTCGGTGAGTGAAGATTACACCCGGCCCCGTCTCCTCTTTCCTGTAGAGGAATGGATTGACCATGTGCTTACAGTGCCTTGTAGAAAGCATAGCCTCATTGTTCACTCACTTTTTTATATAAAAAAACAGCTGCTTTCACTCTCTTTTTGCTCCCTGGCTGGTATGCTTGGCTGACTTGGATCGGTTATGGCCTTCTTGTTGCCATGGAGGCTTCTTTCGATCGCTTTGTCACTGATTCTAATTTATATGGGCATACCGGATTTCTGCTTTTGTGATCAAGATGACAATCTTGACCTTGAGCTACGTTTAGGCCAGCCTGGCGCTGCTTCTGCTTCACAACATGAAGATCCACTAGTGTACAAGAGGGGAAGTACCACCTCCAACATCATGGCTTACTTAAAAAGGGTAGGTGGAGCGACTAACACCTTATCGGCTAAAGGATTGGCAAAATCTCTGGGGGTTGACACAACGATCGAGATCGAACTGGACACCCAACATAATATTATTTACCAACTCTGTATAGTTGACGAAAAAACATCTTTAAAGCAAGCAAAAAGGGATCTTTTGGAAGTTTGGAAGCGGAAAGCAATTCTAACTTAAACAGAAGGAATTAGCCTAGACAGAGAACCTCGGACTAAGAATTCTTAAAGTATGGGTAGGATGAAGAAAGTAACATTAACCATAATATACCTTGCTATAGGCACGGCAGAGCCAGCTAACTCGGAGTTGCTACTAGACAGAAGAGCGCTTTGCTACTCGTTTAGAGGATCTATACAACTATAAGTAAGTAGACTAGGGGAACTCACTACTCCAGCTAAGGGAAAGGAAGAGAGAACGTAGTCACACGAGTGAACGAGTTGTATACGAAAGAGAGGAATGGAATAGCTCTTCAAGGCTTTACTACGAAAGAAGCCGCGAGGTTGGTTGTTCTGGTTAAGAAGATCCTTGCTATCACTTTTTTAACCTTTATAGAGTCACCAGCTAATCATAAAGCCCCAGGTGCGTAAGTAAGCTACCGTAGTTCCAAGTTCGTTGGATTGCCTTCCAAAGGTTCTTATGACCTTGCCTGGGAGTAGTGCGCTTAGCGTCGGTCCTTCTACAGCAAAAGGTGATCAAACCCACTTGATCCATTCTTTTGATTGCGCTAGCATCATCTGATACGGCAACAGAGATTCTTCCAACTTCGCTCTCAGGGGCGAACTTGCCAGTATGCACTGCTTGAGTTCACGGTGGATGGCTTCCCGAACCTAAGAGTGTGGTGAGCGAACAATCACTGGCAATGGAGTATTGAATTCACAATGGATCAGTAACTGAAAGAACTCATCTGCGACAAGAGCAACTACTTAACTAAGCTGAAAGCAGTCCCATAGCGGTCAGTTGATAAGGAAAGTTTAACACCATTCCCGTTTTACTTTATGGTCGAGCGACTTTCTCTTCGATGCACCTGGAGTTCTTTCGGCATGGGCAACAACCTTCTTTTCTGTCGAGTCCCTGGATGGGCGGATCTTCTTTCTCTTTCTAGCTAGGGGTCTCCCGAACAGCCTCTTCTATCAAAGGATCTTCTTTCTCTTTCTAGCTAGGGGTCTCCCGAACAGCCTCTTCTATCAAACCGAAAGCGGACGGACACTAAGGCAGCCTTTCTTCCATTCCTCCAATCAGGTTTCGATGCATGAATCCTTCCTCCGATGAGCCAGGTTACCCTAAGATAGATAGTGGTTTTGTAATGGGATTTTTTTAAACTGACCTTCTTCTTCTCTGTATGTGTCTTATTCTCTATTCTAAGAGCTAATATGGCATCCAATCTAGCACCCTCTTTTCTTCCTTCAAACCTTCAATCTTTCACGACCGACTTCCAGTAGCCAGTATCGTAATTCATTCTTCTCCTTGCTGACTTTGCGGGGGCTAATTCGGCTATTAAGCCTTTCGACTGGTATGAGTTCCTAAAGCAGTAAACCATGTATGAGCTTCCCCCTTGCTTTCCTGGCTTGGCCACTAGCAAGAAAGCTCATGTATTAAAATACTCCGAATATATAAAAGAAAAACTCCCATTCCGCGATAAGAAAGGGATTCCCTCAATTACATAGTTAAAGACTCCCAATCCCTTGTCTTCTTCTTTCTATTATGTCTCCAAGCTCTTCAACCCTTTAGTCGAGACTTTTGCCTGCTATTCCCTAAAAAAGAATGGAATCCGTCGTTCGCTACCTTTACTTTACAGAAGACCGATAGTTAGGAGCTGGCTTGAGAGCTGACGAAGCCTAAGTCAGGAATTTCCCTCTGGGATTGGAACTACTTTTTATCTCTAAACCTTCCTTCTTCCCTCTCCGTGGGGTATGAAAGGGGTAAGCTGCTAGAATCTCTTGCCTGGTACAAGTGCCTGATCGGAACAAGAGCAGACCACCACCAGCTCCAGTAGTAAAGCAAAGAGAGGGATGAGAGTACCCTAGGGATGCAACTGGGCCAAGTCGTGAGGAGAGGGGTAAGGCGCTTGTTATATATAATACATTTGATGCACTTCAGCTATTGGATGATACAAATGAGTCATCTCGGGGTCCTAAGCATAGCAGCCCCATGCCTAGTGATCCATGTTGAATGGAGCAATATGGAATGTTCGTGGCCTGAACAAAAGAGATCATCAGCTAGCAGTCAAAGACATCGTTGCTGAGTTCAGGTTACAATTCCTCGGTCTCCTTGAAACTTGTGTTCGTATCAATAATGTATCTCATATTCAGGCTTTTTTACTACCTCAATGAAAATGGTTTGTGGATTATGGATCGTCTGGAAATCGGGTTTGGATAGCGTGGGATGAAAATTTTATTGATGTTGATGTGGTTAAATGTGGCACACAGTTTATTCACTGTCACGTTTTTTTTTGGGTAAATGTAAATTTCATTAATAAAGAGTAATGGTACAGTACAACATGTGATCATCAAATGGTTTCTCCCTCAACCCAAGGGATACGCCATAATCTATACAGTGTTCGTGTACTGACTGACGAAGCTAAATCAACACTAAGAATCCTCTGCCTGACATCATCTACGATTAGGATACTCAAAGTGGCCGGTGTCCGCTCAATGTGTTCAAATCTCCTCAAGTTTCTTTCCCTCCATATGTGGTAGACACACGATGCAAGTAGCGTACGGTAACCGCTATTAATAATGTGCTCACCTCTCCATTTCCGTGTCGCCCATTCAGTATCTGTTGCCCAATCCCTATTGAGCCAGTGAAAACGAATCCATCTGCGAATCTCAAAGAGGCACTGACGACTAAATCTGCATCGGAAGAATAAATGTGAATGAGATTCC
>NW_011628074.1:148211-164978 GCF_000512975.1 Sesamum indicum | reverse complement strand
CAGTTGTGCCATGTATACCATTCACCTTGCATAGGTAGAGGCAATAACCCGGCCTCCTGAATGCCAGCATTAAATTCTTCCATGGCCATCCTTATATCTCCCGAAATGCCACATACCTCATTAAGATCACGGACTGCCACATACCTCATCCTTAAATTCATCTTAGCTGATTCTTCAAGTCTAAGATGGCGTGGTCCACGAGGGAACCGCTCAATAAGTAGACCCAAGTGATGCCACGGGTCCTGCCAAATAAAGAATCTGTCTCCATTTCCAATCTGGTAATCCACAATAGAGCGAAGAAAAGGACGGAGCCTGAGTATTTTCCGCCATCCCCAAGAACCTCCATGTTCACGGACAGTCCAAATTGATGTGTCCCGTAACCGGTCTTGGTAAAGCCATTGAGCCCAGATGGATGTCCTGTCACACTGGATAATATCACATAATTTCTTGCTCATTAATGCGTGATTCAAGGTAGAGATGTCCTTGAACCCAAGTCCCCCCTCATCTGCTGGCCGACACACATCTTTCCAGGCTACCTTTGCGTAGCCGCTAGACGTTGTACCCTTCCATAGGAAATTCCTCAACCTCTTCTCAATTTCCTTGATAACTTTCTTAGGTAATATGAATGCAGATGCCCAGTATAAACTTAATGTCGAAAGCACGGATTTGATGATTTGTACTCGCCCAGCATATGATAACGATATCCCTTCCCATCCAATAATGCGTGCATCAATTTTTGAAATAAGAGGTTGACAGTCAGAGATAGACAGTCTAGAAGAGATTAAGGGGAGACCAAGATACCTCATTGGTAGGTGCCCCTCTTGGAATCCCAAAATCTCCAACAACTGATCTTTCAATTCTTGAGCCGAACGGGAGATGATTAAGTGGCTTTTTTGAACATTCAACCAAAGGCCCGACAACTCCGCAAACCATTCCAATCCCTCCTTGAAAGTAGTAGGTCGTCTGCAAATCCCAACTGAAAAATCTTGGAACTCCACACTTCAAATGATAGGTGAATTGCATGTCCTGCTCAATTCGTTGCAGGAATCCCAAATGTAAAGCTTCCATAACGAGAACAAACAGGTAAGGAGATAGTGGGTCTCCCTGTCGTAATCCTCTTGCTCCAGTAAAGAACCCATGAGGTTTTCCATTGAGACCAATCGAGAATGATGTCGTAGAAACACACTCCTCGATCCAACCTTGTGAATTTAGTTGGGAATCCGAATATCTACAAAACTGCTAACAAGAAGTCCCATTCCACCGTATCATAAGCCTTTCTGATATCCACTTTCTGATATTCCAACCGCTTCCATAAACTCCGCGCGGTTGTACTGCAATTATGCCATGTGAACCATTCACCTTGCATTGAAAGTGGAATCAGGTCCGCCTCCATAATTCCGGTGTTAAATTCTTCTATGGCCATCCTTATATCTCCTAAAATGCCACATACCTCATTAAGTTCTCGCACTGCATTAAAATCCCCTCCCACCAGCCACGGGATGTCTGAGCATTGCTGTGCAAGTGTCTCCAGTGTAGTCCACAAAATCCGACGGTCAATCACCTCAGATGCACCATATACAATAGTAACAAAGACATTTTCATTGACAGCTCTACTAGTGATACGACAGTGCACGAATTGATCACCCAGGTCAAGTACATGGACATCAAGAAAATTCTCATCCCATGCTAGCCATATACGATTTCCAATGGAATTATAATCAGTAAACCAGTTCCATTGAGGTAGCAAATAGGACTGTATATGCATAATATTATTCTGTTGAACACGCGTTTCAAGTATGCCAAGAAATTTAACCTGAATTCTGAGACAAGGTCCTTTAATGCAAGCTGATGGTCTCGTTTGTTCAGCCCACGAACATTCCACACTGCTAGGTTCAACATGGATCATGATTAATGGGGCTGCTTGTGTTAGGACCCCTCGAGGATTCACCTGCGTCATCAATTAATTGCAAAGCATCAAAGGCATTATAAATAACCAATGCCTTACCCCTATCATCGTGTTTGTCAGGTTTGCGTTCCCTAAGCATTCTCCCTCCCACGTCTTGGTATATCAACCATTGTCTGTCTCATCGGTTTTCTGCTCTTTTCATTGTTTGGTTGTGGTAGAGGAGTGTTTTGTTTTTGCCACATACACAGCTACTGGTGGTTTACTCGGTTTGTGAATTTTGTTCAGCGGACAATCCTTTGTCATGTGCCCCAAAATCATACAATTTGTGCATTTTGGAGGGAGCCATTCGTATTCAACATCTACTTTACAAGGTGTTTCCCCTCCATTTTCATCCGGTGTCATGACTATGATATGTTTTGGCAACGTTTGTGCAACATCAATCATCACACATACACGAGCGAAATCCAATCTCGTGCATGCTCTCGTTATTGCATCCGGGTAAAGAGGTCTACCCACTCCACTAGCAACCGTAGTCAATCCATCAGTAGTCCAATATTCCATTGGAAGGTGTCTAAGTTTAATCCAAATAGGTACATGCTTATGTTGGAGCTTTCTCATGGCCATACCTGGTTTCCACTTTTGCAAAACTATTGGTTGTCCTTGGAACAACCAAGGTCCCCCTTCGATCACGTCTTCCATATCAATGAGTGTTTTAAATTGGAAGAAAAAGAATCCATTAGCTGTCGCTGTGACCTCCCTCAGAGCTGGCCACACCGAATGAGCGTATTCCTTCAGATGATGATAATACGGCTTTTTCCCTAGAAAATATCCAACAGCCGTATTTTTCCAACGCTTGGATCCATCACGTACTGTGTCCAAGGACGGCCGGACTACAATTTCCCCATTTTCAACCGTTGGGGCGATGAATGATAACGTTTTACGAGACGAATTATTGAACTCGTGGGCAATTTTATCTTCATGAATCGCAATAGGGCTAACATGTAGCGGTATGTTCCCAACAAATAATCCAGTCGGAATAGTTCTATATTGCTTAGGAAAAATTCTGCAATTTTCCACTTCATTGATGACATCACGCCTGACATCATCAGGGCTTACATCATGGTTGACATCATTAGGGCTTACATCATGAATGGCATCATTAGGGCTTACATCATGGCTGACATCATCAGGGCTTATATCATGGCTGACATCATCACGGCTTACATCATGGCTGACATCATTAGGGCTTACATCATGGCTGACCTCATTAGGGCTTACATCATGGCTGACCTCATGCGCCTTCTCACTCTCCAATTCAGCCTCCATGTCAACCAAATGCGTCGCCACATCAGCTTCTACCTTTCCCACGTAGTCATCCACGTCAGCAACCCGCCGCACGTCACTCGTCGTCGGAAGTCCAACGGTCGCCGGCGGAATCCCGTTCTCGTCATTTCTGTGCGAATCCGCCGGTGGAGATGTTGCAATTTTCTTTCCTCGCACAGCCATTCGACGGTGGACTGCCAAACCACTACCCCCAGCCCCCGTTTTCGTCGTCCCCGGCGCTGTAAGTCTCCGGCAGGCTTGTCGCAACTCGCGGGCAAACGGGTGGTCGTCTGTCTTCAAGTTCTCCGCCGGCAAACACGATTTCGCGATCCCAAATCTAGCCTCCCAACGTCGTTTCAACTCCTTCAGCGCATCAATGGCCTAGGCGGCGTGAAAACCAGATCCAAAA
Source organism: Sesamum indicum (assembly GCF_000512975.1). Lineage (NCBI taxonomy): Eukaryota > Viridiplantae > Streptophyta > Magnoliopsida > Lamiales > Pedaliaceae > Sesamum > Sesamum indicum. The sequence continues at coordinate 161,340 of NW_011628074.1, read as the reverse complement.
CCCGATTGTTCTCCGGCCAAAACTCCATTTTTCCTCGTCAACAAAAGGTCCTTCCACTCCCCCAGACGTTGGGCTGCCATGGGATTGCGAAGAGTTGCCGTCGGCCGCCGGAAAAATCGAGCCCGATTCTTCATCTTCCATGGCGAGGTCTGGTTTTTCTCCAATAAAACCAGCAATAGTTGTCGCCCTTGGCTCCCCTTCTTCATCTACAATACTTCCGTCATCCTCCGGTGGCTCGCCGCCGTCTCCCACCTCTCCGGCCAGCGGATTTTTAGAGATAGGGCTAGTGTGTGTTTTTGATGGTGTATTAGTGTGTGTGAGAGAAGAATGAGATTTTGGAGGGTCCATTTTTTTGAGAGAGAATTTTTATTTTTTTTTCTCTTTCACTGTCATGTTCATATCCATGCACTTCATGAATCCATTACTATTACTGTTATTTATGGGGCAAATGAGCTAGTAGAGAGGAGGGCATTATGGAGTTCCATGGAGACTATTGCTATGCAGTGTACCGATATCCCGTGGCTTGTTGGAGGGGATTTCAATACAGTACGAGGCCTTAGTGAAATCTGGGGTGTATCAGGAGATATTCGAATGGCCATGGAAGACTTTAATACTTGCATCCAGAATACAGGATTATTACCATTACCCATGCAGGGAGAATGGTACACATGGCACAATTGTAGTGCCGGGCCACGAAACCTCTGGAAAAGACTGGATCGCATGCTGATCAATGATAGATGGATGGCTCAGTTCCCGACATCATATTATTCTTCTCTCACAGCACGCACTTCAGACCACTATCCAATGGTGTTATGCGGGGATAGACAACAACAACTTGGAGGTATGTTTCAATTCGATAATTACCTTGCCCTATCTCCAGAATTTACTCCCAGTGTACAGCAGGTCTGGCAACATAACATTATAGGGACACCTATGTATGCCGTAACAAGGAAACTCAAAGCACTTAAACCGGTGTTTAGAGAGCAAAGGAGGAAAAAGGGGGACTTATCACACAATGTCCAACTGGCAAAAGGGTTTCTTGAGATGGCGCAAGTACTTGTTACTTCAAACAGGCAGGATGAACTTTTCCTACAATTGGAACACTGCTGCCGGGTAGTACTAGCTAAAGCAGCTAAACTTGAACAGATTATGCTTCAACAGAGATAAAAAATGCAGTGGATGGTGCTCACGGGTGTTCTTTCGTAAGATTGCTCAAAGGAGATCGGCGAGGAGAATCTTACAAATCAATGATGACAATGGAACCACTCACACAGATCCAGGAGCAGTAACTAATGAGTTTGTCATGTACTACCAAAATTTACTTGGTGGGGAACGAAGAAGAGACATGATAGATCTTCGATTCCTGCGACCATGGGCTAGACATATATTGAGTGAAGATGATGTCAACTCCTTAGTCTTGCCATTTACACATACGGATGTCAAGCAGGCGATTTTTGACATTGCGGAAGATAAGGCACCTGGGCCGGACGGGTATTCATCGGGCTTCTTCAAAGCTGCATGGCCTATAGTGGGGCAGGAGGTGTCTTCGGCAGTATTGGATTTCTTTAATACGAGCCGAATTTTGAAACAGATAAATACTACACTTTTGGCGCTCATACCAAAGGTACATTCCCCTATGAATGTTGGTGATTTCCGTCCTATATCTTGCTGCAATGTACTGTACAAGATTATTGCCAAACTCCTTGTCCAACGATTGAGTGGGATACTAGACAAACTTATTAGTCCGTGCCAAGCGGCGTTTGTGCCCGGACGAAGCATAGGAGACAATATTATGTTGGCAGGAATTGTTTACGGGATATAACCAGACTCATCTACCACCCCAGTGTGCTTTAAAAGTGGACATTCGGAAGGCATATGATACGGTGGAGTGGGACTTCCTGATAGCTGTGATGGAATTATTTGGGTTCCCCCATACATTTGTGAAATGGATTGAGGAGTGTGTCACAACACCCTCATTTTCTGTTGGGCTTAATAGGAAACCTCACGGCTTCTTTACGGTGGCCAGAGGGCTTTGGTAGGGTGATCCTCTATCACCGTACTTGTTCGTGCTTGTGATGGAAGTCCTACAGTTGGGTTTCCTACAGTTGATTGACCAGGATGAATTATTTTCCTTTCATTGGAAGTGTGATGCAGCCAGGATTTTTCAGCTGGGATTTGCTGATGATTTGTTGCTATTCTGCCGTGCCGATATGAACTCTATTGGAGTATTTAAAATAGGATTGGATCGCTTTGTTGAATGGTCGGGGCTCAAGCTTAATGTGCAGAAAAGCCACCTCATTATCTCACGTTCAGCACAAGGATTACGAGAAGAGATGCTGGAAGTACTCGGGTTTCAAGAGGGAGTCCTACCGACGAGGTATTTGGGGCTACCTCTTTTATCTTCTCGATTAACAATTGCTGATTGTAACCCATTATTGTTGAAAATTGATAAACGCATTGCGGGTTGGGAGGGTATGGCTCTTTCTTATGCTGCTAGGGCGCCGATTATTAAATCTGTACTCTTGTCGCTGAGTTTATATTGGTCATCGGCGTTCATCCTGCCAAAGAAAGTTACTAACGAAATTGAGAAGAGACTGCGAACTTTCTTGTGGAAGGGGACAACAAACAGTGGTTATGCGAAGGTAGCATGGAAAGATCTATGCCGACCGAAAGATGAGGGAGGACTAGGATTCAAAGATATTGCTATCTTGAATCGCGCATTAATGACAAAGAAACTCAATGATATCATCAGATGCGATAGGACCACAATTTGGGTTGAATGGCTTTACCAGGGTCGATTACGAGACACCTCCATTTGGACGATTAGGGAGCATGGAGGCTCATGGGGTTGACGGAAAATTCTACGTCTATGGGTTTTCCTCCGCCCTATGGTGGACTATCAGATCGGCGATGGGCGAACTTTTTACCTTTGGCAGGATCTGTGACATTATCTCGGACCGCTCAGTGTCACATTCCCACGGGGACCGAGGCTACTCAGAATGGAGGAATCAGCCAGACTAAGCACGGTGATTAATGAAGGAGAGTGGCAGTGGCCCCCTATCACAGATTTTGAGTGTCTGGAGATCACACATGGTTTACCCACCATCCATGGAGGGGAGGATCGAATTATTTGGAGATTTGATCAGGGAAAACCCACAACTCAGGCTCTATATAGGCTTTTTGATCCCCCAGGACCGAAAGTAGGCTGGTCTTCACTACTTTCAGGATCACTGAAGATTCCACATCATTTGTTCATCCTGTGGCTTGCTATTCTAGGCAAATTGGCTACGACCGACAAATCATGGTTAGCACACCTTGGCCCATGTATTCTATGTAATGAGGAAGCGACAGAGACACATGACCACTTATTCTTTCAGTACAGATTTAGTCGACAGTGTCTCACAGCAATGCGGAGAGTGGTACGATATCCTTGGCCCAATAGAGATTGGATAACGGATATTGAATGGGCTTCCCAAAGATGGAGAGGTAAGCATATTGTTAACATATCTTATCGAGCAATATTAGCATCATGTGTTTACCACATTTGGAGGGAGAGAAACTTGAGACGATTCGAGCACACCGAGAGGACACCTAGCACCATGGCTTTATTGATTGTTGAGGATATCAGGCAGCGGATCCTTAGTATCTCTCTACCTAGATCAGTCAGTACACGAGCTTTATATAGATTGTGGCGTATCCCTTGGCCTGTCGAGGGAGAAACCAGCTGATAACCACACTATTGTACTGTACTACTATTTTACTTTACTTAATGAAACTTACATTTACCAAAAAAAAAGAATCTCTTGCCTGGTGACTCGATCGGCTGTCTCCCCTTCTTCCTCTTCATAGGGCCTTTTCCCAGCAGCTACGAGGTCTATATCCCAGCTGTCCCATCGGTACAAAGGATTGATGTGCTATGTTCCTAAAAAGATTTGCTTTAGCTCTAGTTTCCCCATTAGGGATCGGGCTAGATCACAAGCCTGTCACCACTTCTCTCAAAAGCTACTAATCGGGCTTTCACTTTCCTTTTCATGAGTTCGAAGTTTCACCAACCCAACCTGTGAGCAAGCCCGCGAGTCATTTCAGGACTAAGTCCGAAAGCACTGAATCAGACTTAGAAGGCCGGCCTTCTTCCAGCAAGGGAATGGAGGCAGACATTCAAGAAGTCATGACATTGGATCTCACCCACCTCATCTTATGGCATTGATGAAAGGGCACAACAGGCCAATGAAAAGAAAAAATAGCTCATCTAGACATACGATCTCTCTTTAGTAGCAAGAAGAGGTCAGGCTATGCCTAATAGTTAATAGGTAGCACTAGACCCTGTCATTGGATTCTTATCTATCATCCGATCTCACACCATCTCTGAGCCCAACCGGAGGAGAGGGAAGAGTCTTTTATCTTATCTGATGTTTTCTTTCTGTGGAATGCTTCACTCTAACATCGGGTTCAAGACTGTAAGGGGCTGGCAACCCCGTTAGAAGATAAAGTAGAGTAGCGAGCAGCTTCGTCTTCTGCCGCTGGATAGGAAATGAACCCATGTCAACAGCAGTAAGGAATAGACTCAGTCATTTACCCTAAAAACGGATTTTCGTAATAGTAGGAGGCAATGTCAATTGTTGCATTAGATAGATAGAGAGAAACCTATCTTCTTGAAGAAGCCAATAAGATCAAATCGTTTGTACACTTTTTGCTCTTTGACGGCCTTAGGCTGAAGGAAGAGATTAAAGCTGATAATTCATCATGAAATTTGGAGAGTTTTAAAGCTTTGACTTCAGGACACGGCTTCTTCCAGTTCGAATTTTTTGTCTTTGCAGCAAAGTCTGGGCGCTGGTCCAATCAAAGAGGATTGATATGTCCAGACTAGAGGTTGAAAAAGTGGGGTTTGGGGCCTTATGCCGGGTTGGGAAAGTAAATACTGATTTTCCATTCGTACTCGTTCACTTTCAAAGGCGCTAGCCGTTGACTAGCCAACCAGAAAGACATTTATAAAGAAGCCAAAGCGACGTACCTACCGAATTCCACGACTTCGATAGCCAAGCATTATGTTCCAACACCGGCCAACTCCCATTCGATTCGAACTGGAAGAGGAGCCGCAACAGACCAAGCAAGGGATTTACCCCAACAGAAGAAAGCCCAGATATCTGAATTGAGCACTCGTACTTCGCTACCTTTCCAGATGCAGAACAAAGGGCCGTGCGAGTTAGATTCAATTCATTTTCCGACCTTAACCACTCTATAAATAGAAAAAGAGGGTGTCTTCCCCTTAAGAGTAGTTTAGTGCGAATGCGGTTGATATGGCTATTCCATAAAGACTTGTTTGTCTTGCACCTCAATAGTTTTATCTACGGAACCAATTGGTTACCTTTGAGGCGTATATTCGGCACTTCGACGCCACCGCGGATTTTCGAAAACCCCTTTGGACGATGGTTTTTCGATTCTCTCTCTCTCGCTTGAAGAATGGGATGAACGGGCGCCTGTCTTCGATCAATAGGAAAGACTTTATATGCTTATTCTATGATATTAGTAGCAGATCTTTCCCCCAATCCCAAAACTATAAATAGCTTAATAAAAGAGAACTGGTAGCCCTTCTTTCAATCGAAAGGAGGGTAGCGCAGCAGCGGTGACACATATGCCAACAAGGGGGTAAAGCAGAACAAGAAAGCTCTTTGTAAGGAAAGCTCAGTTCCCCAAAGAAGACCTGTACTTAGAATATGCCGAATCCAACCCTTGTTGATAGTTAAGTAGGAGATAAGAGCGCTTCCCTTTCATTGGTGCGTTGGCTGCACTCCCTGACCAGTAACTGACGAAGAGACAGGCCCCTTCTCCTAATAGTCTTAGAAAGAGACAGGAAAGACTTTTAAGACAAGAACCAGAGGCGATCAGCTCAGCGGAAAGAGAGGGCAAGCGGTGCTTTACCTCCTAACACTCATAACACTCCTTCCATAAGCTAACCAGCATACTTTCTATGTCTCCTAATAGTCTTAGAAAGAGACAGGAAAGACTTTTAAGACAAGAACCGGAGGCGATCAGCTCAACGGAAAGAGAGGGCAAGCGGTGCTTTACCTCCTAACACTCATAACACTCCTTCCATAAGCTAACCAGCATACTTTCTATGTTGAATAGAAGGCAGGTCTCTTTCTTTTTGAATGAACTAAACCACCCCTCCAACGCAAAGCAAGAGAGGGTAGCGCAAAAGCCGTTGCGCTAACTCTGCTCCAGCCACTCGATTGATAAGGAGAGGAGCGAAGGTAACTGATAATCCTTGGGATTCTTATTACAGTGAGAACCCCATTTCACTAATCGCCAGGGAGGACATAAGTTCTCCAATTCGCATGTCTTACTCAAAATCGATAGATAGGTTGGTAGAGAGGGGGAATTGCATGATATGACCAACGAAGGCCTTTGGAAAGCCCCTTGTGGGAGGGGAGGCGCGTAGAAGGTCTCATTATCTTAACAAGACGGTACAACGGTACACAAGACAGGATTTCCAATAGATGGAAAAACAGGCCCTTGAAAGGTGTAAAAGTAAGTAGAGCCCACTTACGGAGAAATGTCTTTTTTGTTAGATAACCATAAGCAGGTGGTGCTCCTTGAGAGCCCTAGATGAGACTTGAAGAAGCTAGCCAAATAACAGTAATTTCCGCTTTGGCCAGGAGGGGAAAACTAGTAATGGACCACAAAGCCTATTGAGGCTTTAACTGAAAATGAATCCGATTAATTGATCAACTTCAACGGGATTTCGACAAGCCAAAAGGAAAGGGTGTAAAGCCAAGCCGATGATTAGACTGATTTAGGGAATGGCATCTTCTGCCAGGATCTCTGATTGAACGGGGTTCCTCATGTCTGTCCAACAGAACAAAAAGCCGAAGCTATTTTTCAAGAATCGCTGGGGATGCAGTAAATAAGAGATTCTCCAATTCCTGATGTATTTGATCTCGAGGCTGCTAAGGCAGCATGTGAAATGAAAGATGTTGTTCTCATTCCAGTCTCTGTCTAATCTTCTTCCTAGCTGCTATTGAATCCACTGCTAGAATGGAAGAATCCCCAGCTCTTATTCTTGGATTTCTACTAAGGTAAGGCTCGGGACTGAACTAACTGCTAGGCTTTCCTTGCCTTGTCCAATAGGCTATTTGCAGGATAAGGCGAGACAGATAGAGATCTCTCATTAAGAGAGGACGGGACTGATTCATAGATGTGGGAAGGAAAGGTTTAGGTAGCCCTAGCCTACGATTTCAGAGAAATTCCCACCATTCCAGTGAGTGGCCTAAAGTAAAGGACGGTCTTAGGTTGATGCTACATAAGTCCTGAATGCCTATAAGTATAATAGGGGGAATGGAATAAAGGCTGTTCTTGCGATACCGACACGGATTTCTTTATAGAATGACTTAAAGCTTGAAGGTGGCCAGTTAGTCCAAGAGATCGGACATCGGTTGTTGGAAAGTGCAGATGACTTGAATCCATAGTCAAAGATATACCCAAGGATAGTCAATCCGATTCCTTATAAAAAAAATCATTCTACTATAGAAGTTCCCCTTTAGGGAAATATATACTCTCATAAAGTGTCCCGCTAAAACAAGAGCATTCTAGTATAAGGGTTCGGCACGAAGCCGATGTTTCTTTTGTGCCAGCAAGAAAACCCCTGCGCTTCTAACGCGCAACGGCTTTCGCGCTAGCGCGCTTGTTCCCGCCAAAGAAAAAGAAAAGGCAGTTGAGGAAGCAGGAGATCGAAAGATCAGTAACTAGCCGTCAGAGATGAAGAATGATACTAGGTTAATGGAATGGTCCGAGATGGAGACTCCAGGGAGGGAACCTCGAAAGGGCATGCGAAGAGCATGCCAAGGAAGAAAGGAAGCGAGACCGGGAAGGCGACACCCCACAGTGCTTAGCCAAGAGTGGATCACGAGGCATTGCAGCCCGACCCCGCGAAGCCGGGCACATACGCGCTGTAAGGTCCTTCCTTTTTCCCTGACATGATTCCCTTGCATTCTATTATGTAATGGCTTCAACCGCTCCTGAATCGGCATAAGGCGTAAGAAGTCGGACGGCCTTAAATGCGACTCATCCCGGCTGATGGGGCTCATCTGATGTCGGCAGGGTTCGGTCTGGTAGGGAGGTCTCAATATTCATTACGAGCCTCTATTCTAAGGTCAGGTACCTATCCTTCTTTTGAACCAAGATGATCACCACCTTATCTTATTTGCAGGTTCGAATAGGAGGTTGTTGTTCGTTTGGAACTAGCAGGGCTGTTCAAACCAGGAGCCGGAAACTCATCAGTCGTTTAAGTAGGAATCGAAGCTGGGGGCTCCAATGAGCCTGATGAAGAGGAGGCTAGAAATGTTGGGATACCTTACGAGTACATGGGCAAGAAGCAAGTTTGCTTGCAAGCAGATTCTGACAATCCAGTCTATGAGAAGTCGGGATCGGCTTTCTCAATTCAACTAGCGGAGTTAGTGATGAAGCGACCCAAAACAAAGGAAGAGGGAATTTAGAGAGGGCCCATGAGAAATCGTCTGTTGCCGAGATCCAGTGAGGCTGAACCACAGAAGCGGGAGGAGTATTATGTTGACGAGAAAAAAGGAGCCTTCTCAGGGCTGGGAGACGAGCTATTTGATGGACAAAAAAAATAATATAGAGAGTGATAAGCAAGCAGAGCCAACGGAGCAAAAATAGGGTTCTACCAGAGCGGAGCGAGGTGTATTCGAGTAAGAGAGTAAGTGCTAGATCCGCGAAAGGCAGGTAAGAGATTCATTTAGCAAAAATAGGGCAAAGCAAACAAAACAGAGAGAAGTTTTTCCTTGAAACACAGGGCTTAGTACTTAGGATGAGGCAAGTCCAGCTGCTGAGAAAGAAGCAGCACAAGAGCATAGATAAATAGAAAAACTCAGCTTCCAGAGTCAATCCTAGTCTGTATTTCCCAGCGATAGAATGAGAGAGTTTATTACGAAGTTGTGTATTCCGGAATGGACACATTGAAAACCATTCGACCTCATTGGGCACTCAACAGCTTCCTAAAGTGCACTCGCTCATTAGTCGTAAGACTAAAGCACTCCTCTCAATCCAGCTAGCAATGGATATGGATATTCTGCAAGCTATTTACTTTTCTCTCGCTCAATTACATCGATCCTAGCAAGAAAACGGATGCGCGGGCAATGTATGTGGAATGGGCAGTAAAAAAATGGAGAGGGAAGCATATCATCAATGCAACATACCGAGCGTTACTTGGGTCATTGGTTTACCATTTGTGGCGAGAAAGAAACTCCAGACGGTTCCAGCAAAGTGAACACCCGCCTAATGTATTGGCTTCTCATATTATTGATGATGTTAGGCAGAGGATTTTGAGCCTTAATCTTTCCAGTTCGATTAGTACATGTGCTCTTTATAGACTATGGCGTATCCCTTGGCCTGTCGAGGGACTACCCAATTAATTGTTGTACTATACCATATTTTTCATTAATGAAATTTACCATTAAAAAAAAAAAAAAAAAAAATGGATGCGCGGGGTTAGCTTTAGGCTTTCGCGCTAGCGCGCTCATCCCTTTAAAGTTCCCTTTAAAGTTTCCTCTCTCCTGAGCTTGAAATAGAGAGGCTGGGCTAGGTGTCAATGTAAAGTGGTTCTCCAAAATGTTGGAATATGCTCTATCTATGGTACCTAACTAGCCTTTCACTACAGCTCTTTCATCAACTCTTCCTCTTTCGCATATCTTCACTACTGTCAGATAGCTAGTAAGTAGTTCTAGCATTTCCAGTTGTGATAGTTGTTGTCCGAGCTCTTGTCCTTACTCTGTGATTCAAGACAAATAATATAGGCTAGAGTTGCTTTCCCGAGTGAAAAGGGTATAGTGGAATCTCCGAACGAACACTACGAATCTCTATGCTCGTGCTTTCCGGGAAGGCTGGTCCGGTCAGTCCTTCTCCAATTAGCATCTCGCCTGATCGTCTGCTGAGTGAATAGCAGCAAGTGCTAGTTCAAGTCAGTAATCATTTGATGCGCAGGATCTTTACTGTGAGGAGTATGAAAAGATGAAGTACGACAGATATTAGAGCGTTAGTTTAAGTGATTCAAATCAGTGAACTGTACTCGTCCGAGCCAGCGGGTAAGGTGAACCAGACCGGGCAGGTGAAAGAACAAGGAAAGTAGAGAGATTCAGATTCGGATAGGCGAGTCAAGGCGTTTGTGTGAAAACTCTATCTGTCTAAAATAGAGATGGGGAAGGTGTTCAGTTAGTAAGGCAATCTCTGATTGAACGCATCCCTCGAATTTGTCAATTTCTTCTCGAATAAGGAGAGGACGCTTGAAATAACCTTTCAAAAAGAGATCCAGATAACGTTATCATGATGTTGTGGTAGTGCAAAAATTCTCTCACTAAAATATTTTCTCTCTAAAAAATGTACCCCCCAAAATCTCATTCTTCATCATCCTCACTTCCGGCCGGCGACGGGGAGACTGCCAGCGAGGCTCCGGCGGATTGCGACGGAGACGGAACAGTGCCCGGCCGGCGAAAGAAGAACAACAAAGGACGAAGGGAAAACCCAGCTGCGCGTGTAGAAGACGAGAAGTCGGGACCTTCACCGCCAGCTGAAACGGCCGATTTTCCGCCGACTGAGGGTAGACTTTGTGTCCCTTTGGGCTTAGATGAGCGTTCGACGGTGAAAGGAGGGAGTTTGGGAGCTGAAACGGCGATTTCAGATCCGACCGTTGGAGGCGACGCGAGCTTGAAAGGCGGCCATGGCGGATCGTCGTCTTCTTTGTTCAATCTGAACGAATTTCTGAATGTTGCCAACCGCGTCATTGACCATGGAGATGAGGCAGCCATGGCTGCCCTGAACGAACTTAAAACCCGATGGCAAACGTTTTTTGGAGACGACGCCGAGCCGCGGCAAATGAAGACGATGGAGCGCAGCCGCGACCGACCAGCGACCGGTGGCCTTCGCAAGGCTGTGCGATGCCTTATCCCACCAGATCCAGAGCACACAACGGTCAAAAATGGTGGCAAGGCACCGGCGACGCTTCAGCTCCCTGCGACGGTGACTGTTCGTGTTCCTTCGACGGCGACTGTCGGAAACGGACACTTCTCTTGTCGTCCGGCCATTCTTGGTGGTCGGAAAGCTGCTGGGAACGAGTCCGCAGCTGCTAGAATCCCTGGCGCGCTTTTCCGGCAGCTGGGTGAGTGGACGGAGCCTTCGCCAGCAACCGATGACGTGTGCCGGAAAGACGACGTGGACGGCTATGTGGACACGACTGGAGGTGATGTGGCGGCGGAGGTTGTGCCGGAAAGACGACGTGGACGGCTATGTGGACACGACTGGAGGTGATGTGGCGGCGGAGGTTGGTGATAAGGACGCTGAGGTGGAAAAAGAGAGGGTGGCTGACATCAGCCCTACTAGGGCTAATGTCATCTATGATGCAAGGGCTGAGGTCATCCATGATGCAAGGGCTGATGTCATACTTGATGCTAGGGCTGATGTCATGCATGATGCTAGGGCTGAGGTCATCCATGATGCTAGGGCTGATGTCATTGCTTACACATCTGATGATGTCACTGCATACACAACTGCTGATGTCATCAATCCTAGGGCTGACATCATCAATCTTGTGGGGGAAAAAACCAGTAATTTGGAGAAAAAATCGGTACCCGCTCCTTTGTTTATTGGGAACATTCCGCTTCACACTGGTTCTAACGGGATTGTTAATGATAAAATTGCTGATGCTTTCAACAATTCGACCCGGAAAACGCTATCTTTCATTGCCCCAACGAAGCAAAATGGGGAGGTTGTTGTTCGTCCGTCACTTGATACTGTGCGAGACGGATCCAAACGATGGAAATCTACGGCGGTGGGATACTTTATGGGAAAGCGGCCGTACTACCACCACTTAAAGGAGTTTGCCCATTCGGTTTGGCCGGCGCTACGAGAGGTCACAGCAACGGCTAATGGTTTTTTTTTCTTCCAATTTAAAACGGAAATTGATATGGAGGAGGTGATCGAAGGGGGGCCATGGCTATTTCATGGACAACCAATCGTATTGCAAAAGTAGGAACCAGGTATGGCTATGAGAAAGTTGAAGCATACTCAAGTGCCTGTCTGGATAAAACTGCGACACCTTCCATTGGAATTCTGGACGACGGAAGGATTGAGTACTGTGGCTAGCGGTGTGGGTAAGCCACTATACCCTGATGCGATAACGAGGGCATGCACGAGACTGGACTTCACTCGTGTATGCGTGATGATTGATGTTACTCAGAAAATTGAAAAACATATTATCATAATGACGCCAGATGAAGATGGTGGGGAAACCCCATGCAAGGTTGATATTGAATATGAATGGCTTCCCCCTAAATGCACAGGATGCATGACGTTGGGTCACTCGGTGAAGGAGTGTTCGTTGATCAACACTCGGAAACAGACAAAACCTCCGGTGAAAGTGTATGTACCAAAAGCAAATGTCCCCCCTCCACCAGTCGCCGAGGAGAGAGAAAAGAAAAAGTGTATGTACCAAAAGCAAATGTCCCCCCTCCACCAGTCGCCGAGGAGAGAGAAAAGAAACACAAGACTGTGGTTGTAGTGGAGAATAAAATGAGAGGAGATGAAGGTACAAAACAGAATAAATGCTACACCTCCCGCAGAAAGAGAAGGGTAAGGAAGTGGTTACTTTTAATCCTTTTGATGCTCTGAACTCTCTGGACGACGCAGAAGAGAACACTAGGGGTCCTAACACATGCAGCCCCTCTAGTAGTGATCCATGTTGAATCTCGCGGTGTGGAATGTCCGGGGGCTGAATAAGAGAGACCATCAGCTCGCATTAAAGAACCTTATCTCGGAATACAGGTTAGATTTTATGGGCATTTTAGAAACTCGTGTGCGTATTAACAACGTCATGCATATTCAGTCTTTCTTGCTTCCTCATTGGAAATGGTTTGTTGACTATGCAATTGTGGGTAACCGTATTTGGGTAGCGTGGGATGATAATGTTGTGGACGTCCATATTCTTGACTTGGGGAACCAATTTATGCACTGTCGTGTCACTCATAGGGCAGATAGTGAATCCCTCATAATCACTATTGTTTATGGTGCCTCTGAGATGATTGATCGCAGAAATTTATGGAATACCTTGGAAATATTAGCTCGA
>NW_011628074.1:146783-148057 GCF_000512975.1 Sesamum indicum | reverse complement strand
TACTTGGCACAACTGCAGCACGAACTCGCGGAGTCTATGGAAGAGATTAGATCGAATCCTTATTAATGATAGATGGCTTGCGAGGTTCCCCTCCTCATGTTATCATTGCCTTTTACCGAGGACTTCTGACCACTCGCCGCTTCTACTGCATGGGGACAGGCAAACTCAAACAGGAGGTATGTTTCGATTTGACAACTACCTAACACACTCACCTGAATTCATCCCCAGTGTGCAGAATATCTGGCAGAATACAATCGTTGGGGTGCCCATGTTTGCGGTAACACGTAAAACTTAAAGCATTGAAGCCGGTATTCAGAGAGCAAAGGAGGAAGAAGGGGGATTTAACTCTAAACGTTCAATTAGCTAAAGGCTTTCTTGATGAGGCACAACAGCTGGTGAGCTCAGATAGACAGAATGAGGCCTTTCTACTATTAGAACACTGTTGCCGCATGGTTTATGCAAAAGCGGCAAAACTGGAACAAATCATGCTGCAATAGCGAGCCAAGATGCAGTGGCTAAAGGGGGGTGACCAATGCTCCCGAATTTTCTTTCGTAAAATTGCCAAGAGAAGGGTGGCAAGGAGGATACTACAGATTAATGATGACAACGGGACCATCCACACTGAACCAGAAGAGATTATCAATGAATTTGTCTTTTACTATCAAAATCTTTTGGGCGGTAACAGACGTCAGATAACGCTAGATATTGGCTTTCTCAGACCGTGGGCAAGACATATTCTTTCGAATGAAGAGGCTGGTCATCTTATATTGGCGTTTACTCCGGATGATGTGAAGCAAGCAGTATTTGACATTGCAGATGACAAGGCCCCGGGACCTGATGGATACTCATCAGGATTCTTTAAAGCAGCCTGGCCAGTGGTGGGACAGGAAGTTACAAAGGCGGTACTGGAATTCTTTAGTACCGGTAAACTACTTAAACAAGTCAACTCCACACTTCTGGCACTAACCCCAAAGGTACACACTCCTATGACTGTTGGTGATTTTAGGCCAATTTCATGCTGTAATGTGTTATACAAAATTATTGCGAAGTTACATGTCCAGCGGTTGAGGGTGGTCCTGGACAAGATTATTAGTCCCTGTCAGGGAGCGTTTATTCCAGGGCGTAGCATTGAGGACAATATTTTGTTGGCACAGGAGCTACTCACGGGATACAACCAGGTGAGGCTTCCACCTCGTTGTACCCTAAAAGTCGATATCAGGAAGGCATATGATACTGTAGAGTGGGATTTCCTACTTGCGGTCTTGCAACTATTT
>NW_011628074.1:137294-146757 GCF_000512975.1 Sesamum indicum | reverse complement strand
CGGCATTTTCGATTGGTCTTAATGGAAACCCTCACGGTTTCTTTGCAGGAGCACGTGGATTAAGACAGGGAGACCCTCTATCGCCCTATCTCTTTGTTCTCGTTATGGAAGTCTTGCATTTGGGATTATTACAACTTATTGAGCAGGATTTGCAATTCTCTTATCACTGGAAATGTGAGCTGGCCAAAGTCTTCCAGTTGGGATTCGCAGACGACCTCCTGCTTTTCTGTAGAGCCGACTTGAATTCACTCAAGACCCTCAAGAGGGGGTTGGACCGATTTGCAGAATGGTCGGGACTACGGCTGAATGTACAAAAAAGTCATGTCATTATCTCTCGATCGGCACAAGGTTGGAAGGATCAGATTTTAACAATAATGGGCTTCCAAGAGGGCCAACTACCAATGAGGTACTTGGGTCTCCCCCTACTATCTTCTAGATTGTCTATATCCGATTGGGAAGGAAAGGTTTAGGTAGCCCTAGCCTACGATTTCAGAGAAATTCCCGGGTTTCCAGTGAGTGGCCTAAAGTAAAGGACGGTCTTAGGTTGATGCTACATAAGTCCTGAATGCCTATAAGTATAATAGGGGGAATGGAATAAAGGCTGTTCTTGCGATACCGAAACGGATTTCTTTATAGAATGACTTAAAGCTTGAAGGTGGCCAGTTAGTCCAAGAGATCGGACATCGGTTGTTGGAAAGTGCAGATGACTTGAATCCATAGTCAAAGATATACCCAAGGATAGTCAATCCGATTCCTTATAAAAAAAATCATTCTACTATAGAAGTTCCCCTTTAGGGAAATATATACTCTCATAAAGTGTCCCGCTAAAACAAGAGCATTCTAGTATAAGGGTCCGGCACGAAGCCGATGTTTCTTTTGTGCCAGCAAGAAAACCCCTGCGCTTCTAACGCGCAACGGCTTTCGCGCTAGCGCGCTCATCCCTTTAAAGTTCCCTCTCTCCTGAGCTTGAAATAGAGAGGCTGGGCTAGGTGTCAATGTAAAGTGGTTCTCCGAAATGTTGGAATATGCTCTATCTGCGGTACCTAACTAGCCTTTCACTACAGCTCTTTCATCAACTACAGCAATATCCGATGTAGCGCATTCTTCCTCTTTCGCATATCTTCACTACTGTCAGATAGCTAGTAAGTAGTTCTAGCATTTCCAGTTGTGATAGTTGTTGTCCGAGCTCTTGTCCTTACTCTGTGATTCAAGACAAAGAATATAGGCTAGAGTTGCTTTCCCGAGTGAAAAGGGTATAGTGGAATCTCCGAACGAACACTACGAATCTCTATGCTCGTGCTTTCCGGGAAGGCTGGTCCGGTCAGTCCTTCTCCAATTAGCATCTCGCCTGATCGTCTGCTGAGTGAATAGCAGCAAGTGCTAGTTCAAGTCAGTAATCATTTGATGCGCAGGATCTTTACTGTGAGGAGTATGAAAAGATGAAGTACGACGGATATCAGAGCTTTAGTTTAAGTGATTCAAATCAGTGAACTGTACTCGTCCGAGCCAGCGGGTAAGGTGAACCAGACCGGGCAGGTGAACGAACAAGGAAAGTAGAGGATTCAGATTCGGATAGGCGAGTCAAGGCGTTTGTGTGAAAACTCTATCTGTCTAAAATAGAGATGGGGAAGGTGTTCAGTCAGTAAGGCAATCTCCGATTGAACGCATCCCTCGAATTTGTCAATTTCTTCTCGAATAAGGAGAGGAGGCTTGAAGTAACCTTTCAAAAAGAGATCCAGATAGGGGAAATCACACGGCTGGAGTTCCTCAAAGCCGAGGTTCTAAAGCAGCTAACCAATCTGGGACTCTTTCTTTCAAAGTATCAAGACCGATCTTCTCTTTTTTTCAAAAAACTGAATCTCGATTCAAATACAAGCAACTAGCCATGTTAAGCCAATCTCCAAGCTAAGTTCCTGGTGGGCCGGAAGGAAAAAGGGAAGCAAGAACTCTAGCAAGCATGGTTGCAGTCAATGGGTTGAAAGCAGGCAGATAGAAGGAGTAGGCTCTTTCACTAGAATCAATCCTCTGGTACTACTTCCTGTCTCTGTCTTCTCAATTACATCGAGCCTCTCTCTGATAGTCAAGCCAAGCACAAGCTGAGTAAACTTGTTTAGCTTTACTGCAAGTCTAAAGAAAGGGAGGGTCGATGTAATTGAGCTGGCTATTAGCTCACTTAAATCTCTTCACTCGCTCCGTAAACTTCGCTCGCCCTAGTCAAATCCAAATCTTCTTTCTTTGCGAGCGGAAGTCAGAACGCGAGATTCCTTTCTTTTACGCCTTATTAGTTATGAAAGCGGTAGGGCAAGTGAAACATTCTATCTTTGTCAGGCGGGCATGAAAAAAAGAAAGTTCTTGTTTCCGGGCAGGAAGAAGAGCAGGCAGTAAGTAAGGCAATTCCTTCCGGTAGTGGATGCTGATGAATCAGAGTAAAATCTATCTTTTCGGAAGCGAAGTCGTAACTTATACCGTTCCAAAGGATCGATGTAATTGAGCTCGACTGATAAGGAGAGGAGCGATGTAATTGAGTTATGGATAAATAGTTAGAACCATTCTTTCTTTGCGGTTACGGTAAGCAAGTCTATTAGTACACAACACTCGTTTATAAAAGATGAATAACTGACTTTACTGACGAGCGATGCACTTTGTCTTTTGGTTTTGAACTTCTAACATTTAAATAACTCTTAAGTAGGAACTCAAATCCCCTGCCTTAAGAAAGTCCAGTGCTAGTCGATCAAGGGCGATTAGGTCTGGCTTCCTTGATAAGGGAAAGAAGAGAATTCCCTGTTTATATCTGAAGGCCTTTGAAAACTCTAGCAAATAGGGTTTACTGAGCCCCCTGGAACTCTTGTTTTTAGGCTTGGACGACCCGGTTGAAAGATAGATAAGAGATCTGCTATTATATGTACACTCTTAGAGGAGAAATAACCCACTAGAACGAAATTCTTCTTGCTCCCCCGCATAGAACAGTAGTAATAGAACTTCGCAGCGGTGCGAAGCCTTTAAGCAATAAATCTTCTTTTGCCTCGAAACGGAGGGAAGTCCCCACGAAAGACCCCTCCTCCCTCTCTGGCTTATCAGTCTAGCAAGCGTCCTGCTTTGAATGAAAAAAAGTGCCAAAGCCTAAGACTGCAGAGGAAATTAAATAGAGTACTCTAGGGAAAGGAAAAGTGCCAAAGCCTAAGACTGCAGAGGAAATTAAATAGAGTACTCTAGGGAAAGGAATCGATCTCTCTTTTGTTTAAGACTAGTTAGAGCGGGTTAGCGGAATCGTAAACCAAAGAAATTTTCCTATGGAAGGAGAAAGGCCCATCTTTCTCTATAGTACGAAGCACTCGTAGCACTTGCTGGGATCAATTCTTGGATCACTGAGAGGCATTCTAACAACTTATTCTCTTCCGAAAAACGTATTCTTACAAAGAAACTATGATATACTAAAAATAGAAAAAAGATGCTAACAGAAGAGAGTAGGCAAAGAAAAGACGATCAAGTGGGAAAGACTGACTCTTCAAGAGAGATGGAAGGCTTTCCAGTCCAGAAATCCCATAGATTCCCCTAGCTACCTTGCCAACAGAGTAACTGAATCGATAGTTCCCAAAGCTCCCGGGAATCTTGTCGATAGAAACCGACAATTGACTAGACTTCTGCTTGCATAGCTCAATTCTCACTGAACCCCAATCCCAAGTCCCAAAGCTTTTTAACGCACTACGACTATCCACCGAACACCGGTTCATTAAAGGGTTTACCCATGATTAAAAGGATCATTTACTCTTCAGATTGTGTTATGGGTTGACCCTATAGGGAAAACCTAACCCCTTTCTAGGGAACTTTTTTCTGACCTATTCACTAGAAGCTTGTACCGAGCCTTTGAATGGATTAGGGTTCTTCCCATTTACCCTTTCTTTTTCTAGTTTCTTATTCCGTGACTCAATCAGTTAGTTACTTAGTTAGTAAGAAAGAAGTGACCCTAACTCTTTTGGAAAAGCGGATTCGTTAGCGCTAACTCTTATCTTCTTCCTTCTTTCCTTTTCTCTGGACAAGGTAATGTAATTCCGGGTTCTCCTCCTGTCTTTGTTTCGGCCTTCCCCATTAGGGTAACTCTCAGCCCACATAGTTTGCAACCTAGGGTGGATAAAGAAATACAAGTTATTAATATTAGCGAGCCATCCATGTATGAGTTATCAGTGAGCCATTATTGGGAAGAGATAACCATAAGGGCTTCCTCACCCCTATTCATTCCCTATAATATCCAATCCTTGCTTCGAGGAGCAGGCTCGACTGTAAAGGAGAGATAGGGCATGGACAGTCTCCCATAACAAGAATAGGAATACGCGAGCCTTCCAATTCAACTCAGGCTCTAAAGGACACCCAATGGTGTGCTGCCATAGTTGAGGAATTCACTGCTCTTATGCGCAACAATACAAAAAGCTTGTACCTGCTCTGCTGTACCCAATCAGAATGTTGTCGGCTGCAAGTAGGCTTTCAGGATGAAACGACATTCTGCTGGCTCCATTGACAGATAGAAACCTCGTCTAGTCGCAATGGGCTTTCACCAATTTCATTACCTTGATTACACGGAGACTTTCCGCTTTTCATTCCTCATACCGGAAGAGAAGCCGATTATCCAAGCTGGACTGATTTCTTTACTGTTGATTCCGAATCGGTATTGGCAATTTTTTCTTTGATTCATTCCCTTGCGCTTGAACTAAGGGACAGGTGGAGGTGGGATTGATCCCACTTGGCTTAATGGAATTGATTCCAAAGGCTATCTAGAGTCGAGTCGGCCCCCTAAAGGATATCGCATAGCACGCCTCCCGTGCATTGAAGGCGGAGATCCTCTTTCTAAGGGAATGATTTTAGCACAGGGGCGTAGCGGTCAGACAGAAGAGTGCATGCCCCGAAGAGAAGTCTGTTCCTTTTGATTAGGACAGACTTCCTAGCCGAATAGCGACATGTTAGGAAGAGAAGTCTGTTCCTTTTGATTAGGACAGACTTCCTAGCCGAATAGCGACATGTTAGGAAAGAAGCTAACCACCCCGTAGACTTTCCGCTGCAGTTTCATAGTATCCTTACTTAACATCCTGTATAGGAGTGAAAGAATAATTAGAATGGTCTCTACTGGCTCACTGCCTTCTAAAAAGAACCCATAGTAGTTCACTCGGCCTACTCCCAGTAGCCCCCTTCCCTCAAGTAGTTCACTCGGCCTACTCCCAGTAGCCCCCTTCCCTCACTCCCACGATAGAGAATGAAATCCATGGACAAAGGAGCGAAGCGATTGAATTTTGTCTATCTTTTAAGACATGAGGCTGACATCTTACCTGTCAGCTTAGGGAAGCCCCCTTTTAATGATTCAACAAATACCATAGCGGGCCCCGCTGTCAGACATTTCGTTCTCGAAGGTCCATGAAGGTGCATGGTACGTTGAAGTACAAGATCAAGCCGGTTGGCTATGGTAAGAGGGCATAGTGCTTGTACGCCTTGAGTACCTCTAAGTCACACCTTCTTTAGCCTGTCACGAAGACAGCCAGCTGGGAGAACCTCGTATTCGAGTGCTTTCTTATTCTTATAGGATGATTCTTGTAAATGGGAAAGGAAAGCACCGTTGACTTTTGTCACCCGAGAAGTTCTTGGGGCATGTCATCAAGGCGAGGAAGGTAGGGCATTTGCGGATTTAGAGTACGAGACGCCCTAAAAAGTCAGCATCATGGGGGCTAAGAACGGATTGAAATCTGATCTAGTATGTCAGATGGATTCATTGGATAAATCCATGTGGATTTGGGGAAAAAATGACTATTTGAAAAGTCCCGAGAACCAATGATTCAACACATCTACTCTATAGTTTAGAAGTTGGCTTTTTCATAGTCATAACTTTTCTTTATAGACGCCTGAAAGCGATGCGCAGAAGAAAGGTCATCCATACGAGCACAGCACACCAAGCCGAGCTTGTTACCCATCTAACTAAGTAAGTATAAGTAGCGATCAACGGGTTTAGCTACCGATCCAGCAATATCGGTGAAGAAGGGCTATTCCGCTTTACAAGCTCTTTCGTCGTGCGAGCTCCACAAAAAACCTTTCCGACTGAGGTTAGTTCGGGTATGACTGCGGTATGGTTTGGGTATAGCAGGGGTCAGGTCTCATTTCTTTGAACCTGAGGGAGGAGTGGTATTTGAGTTAAGGGGCTTTCCTTTGAGAGTGGATGTCTTAGTGCCTCTTCGACTTCCTAATCATGGTAGAAATGCCCTAGCAAGAAAACTCCTGCGCGAAAGCCGTTGCGCGTTAGGCTAAGCGCATCCGTTTTCTTGCTGGAGCAATGCCTTTGTTTGCCCAAGTCTCCTTCTAAAGAGAGTGACCCACTTATGCGAGTCTTGAGTGCAATCTCGTGTCACAATTAGACCTTATTCATATGCGGAAAAAAGTGAACAAACTCTACTTCTTTTATGAGTATGAGGCAAAGGTCTCGCAATTTCATCCCTGGAGTCGAGGATAACAACTCTTAGGACTGCAGCAATTGGAACTTCCACTGCCTAGAATCCAATTATAACAGAAACTGGATTGACCTTGCCAACTAAAATGAAAAAGGAACAAGAACTGGAATTGGATCTAAAACAACCATCGATGCATAAGATTAGACCTTTATCTAGCTCACTAGAAGTATAAGGCCAGGCCAAAGGACAACAACTTTCTAATAAGGTGCGTAAGATAGAGTTTAATAAGAAGAGCTTTATCCTGCATTGCGGAAGAACAACTCTCAATTTCTTCCTGCCTTACACGCTTAACAAGAAGGACTTACAACTCACTTCCTCACAGCTTGCATTCTATGCCATCTTCCTTCTACTCAAGAGATGCCCCTGCCCTTTCGATCTGAAATCCCTGTAGTCAAGCAAGCTAAGGCTTGTACTGCTATTCATAGAGTAATTGTTCTATCAGAATAGAATGTGATCGCCTGAAAGCGATTCCAGGAGAGCCTAGCATAGACTTGTGATGAAATCGCTTACCCCTTATTCTCTGCATGCTAAGGCTCAGTCTTTCTATATATTCTAGTTACCCATTCTTCTCCTCTAGGCTAACTTAACTCACTTTCATCACTACCCCCTGGAATGTGCCTATTCACTATTCCTCTTTCATGATAAGTGAGAAAAAATATCATACTCATTCGATCTTAAAGGCCATCCTCAAGGTATGAAACGTCAAGTAAAGCATATCTTTCGCAGCTCCAGTCATTTCATACCTTACCTTCTTGCCAAAGCGCTTTACCCAAAAGAGAATCAGGAACACCGGATGTCCGTTTCATGAACGCATGTCGTGACTTTCTTCTTCAATACTTCTATAGTGTAAGGTACCCTCATTGAGTTGAGTGAAGAAGATGCTTCGGTTACGCTTCCTAATAATCAACATCTGTCTTTGCACCAGAACGAGGGTCGATGTAATTAAGCTCTGACTTCGGGATAGCTGCTTCATAACCAAGATCTTTCAAGGAAGAACCGGGAATGCTTTAAGCAGTCCTTTTTCTTTGAACAGCAGAAAAGCATTATACCTCGGATGAGGAGTAGTTTAAACTAGAAGTCAAGGTTCGATGAAATTTCTTTCCTTCCGGTTGACTCAGATGCGATTCCATTAGTCTCTTGTTTAGCGAAGAACTATTAACGATGCGAGGAATAGCTAGCTAAAGTAGCCAGGGGAATCCCCCAAGGCTAAGGCATCGGTTGACTTTGTTCACTTTAATGAGTTAGCAGGCTTAGAAGAGATTACCGCTTTGGGAAAGGTTGTTTTCACGAGCTTATCTTAGCCTATCCTACAGTGACTCCGGATGAGTGAGACTAGCGCCTGCCTTTGAGACTGAGATGAGTGCCAAAGAGTTAGAATTAGCTGCTTCGGTCCCTATACCAGCGAACTACGTACTTTCCCTTGCGTCACAGGTATGTAACTCGCTCTAGACGAACGTGGGCTTACTTTCAAAGAGTGGTTAGGACTTAGCCTTCGGCTGTTACCAACTCGGGGTTGAACCCAATAACTTCGGTTCTGAGTGAGAAGCGAGAACATTCAAGCGGAGAGAGATTGTTTTTTTTTTTTTGGTAAAAGTAAGTTTCATTGAGTAAAAATGGTAAAGTAAAAAAAATTGGTTCCCAATGGTTTAATCCCTCGACAGGCCAAGGGATTCGCCATAATCGAAATAAAGCACGTGTACTGACTGATCTAGCGAGTGAGATGCTATGGATTCACTGTCTAATGTCCTCAATGATCAGTAATGCTATGGTAGTAGGCGTCCTCTCGGTGTGATCGAATCATCTCAGGTTTCTTTCCTTCCAAATGTGGTATACACATGCTGCAAGGAGTGCTCTATAAGACATGTTGATTATGTGTTTACCCCTCCATCTCTGTGAAGCCCATGTAATGTCATCCTTCCACTCTCTATTGGGCCATAAGAACCGTATCGTTCTTCGAATTTCCGTGAAACATCTTCGACTAAATCTGCATTGGAAGAATAAATATGCATGTGTCTCTGTCAGTCCTTCATTGCATAGGATACATGGGCCAAGGTGAGCAAGCCATGGTTTATCAGTCGTAGCCAACTTTTCTTGGATGGCAAGCCATAGAATAAATATGTGGCGTGGGATTTTGAGTGATCCCGAAAGTAGGAGTGAAGACCAGCCTACTTTCGGTCCTGGTGGGTCAAATAACTCATAGATAGCCTGTGTTGTTGGTCGATCATTCTCAAATTTCCAAATTATACGGTCTTCCCCTCCAAAAATAGTTGGTAGTACATGTGTGATCTCCAAACACTCAATATCCGTGATAATGGGCCACTGCCATACTCCTTCATGAATCACCGTGCTTAGTCTGGATGACTCATCTAGTCCAAGAATCCTCGGTCCTCGTGGGAAGGTGTCGCAAAGAGGGCCAAGGTGGTGCCATGGATCCTGCCACAAGAAGAAATTCCTCCCATCTCCAATTCGGTAGTCTACCATGGTTCGGAGAAACATCCGTAATCGAAGGATTTTCCTCCATCCCCATGAGCCGCCATGGTCTGTAATCGTCCATATAGAGGTATGTTGTAAGCGTCCCTGGTACAACAACTCAACCCAAATCGATGTCCTGTCGCATCTAACGACATCACATAGTTTTTTTGTCATCAATGCACGGTTCAAGGTACTGATATCCTTGAATCCAAGTCCTCCCTCCTCCTTAGGTCGGCATATATCTTTCCACGCAACCTTGGCATATCCACTATTCGTCGTTCCCTTCTACAAGAAAGCTCGCAACCTTTTCTCAGTTTCATTAATAACTTTCTTTGGTAATATAGATGCCGATGACCAGTAAATACTCAGTGATATAAGTACAGATTTAATAATTTGTACTCTACCAGCATAAGATATAGTGGTACCTTCCCATCCAGCGATCTGTTTGTCAATCTTCAGTAATAGTGGACGGCAATCTGCAATAGTTAGTCGAGACGATATAAGTGGTA
>NW_011628074.1:134567-137108 GCF_000512975.1 Sesamum indicum | reverse complement strand
GCAAACCCCAACTGAAAGATCCTGGCTGCCT
The DNA here is from genome assembly GCF_000512975.1 of Sesamum indicum. Lineage (NCBI taxonomy): Eukaryota > Viridiplantae > Streptophyta > Magnoliopsida > Lamiales > Pedaliaceae > Sesamum > Sesamum indicum. Next base: position 137,077 of record NW_011628074.1, on the reverse strand, counting down.
CGCATTTCCAATGATAGGAAAATATCTCCTCCTGATCAATCAACTGCAGGAAACCCAGGTGCAGAACTTCCATCACAAGCACAAATAGGTAGGGTGATAAAGGGTCACCCTGCCGCAGTCCTCTGGCTCCTCGAAAGAATCCATGGGGCTTCCCATTTAGTCCAACAGAGAATGAAGATGTTGACACACACTCCTCAATCCACTTCACAAAAGTACTAGAGAACCCAAACATCTCAATGGCTGCTATTAAGAAATCCCAATCCACTGTGTCATATGCCTTCCGGATGTCGACTTTCAGAGCACATCTAGGAGGTAGACGAGTCTGGTTATATCCCGTAAAGAGTTCCTGTGCTAGCATGATGTTATCTCCAATGCTTCGTCCCGGCACAAATGCCGCTTGGCATGGGCTGATCAGTTTGTCCATTATCACACTCAACCTTTGGACAATGAGCTTTGCAATGATCTTACAAATCACATTACAGCATGCTATGGGTCGAAAATCACTAAGCGTTAGAGGGGAATGTACTTTTGGTATGAGCGCCAAAAGTGTAGTATTTATCTGCTTCAGAAGTCGGCCTGTACTAAAGAAGTCCAGTACTGCCGAAGTCACCTCCTATCCAACTATAGGCCATGCTGCTTTAAAGAAGCCCGATGAGTATCCGTCCGGGCCTGGGGCCTTGTCCTCATCAATGTCAAAAACCGCCTGTTTGACATCTGCTGGTGTGAACGGTAATAGTAAAGTGGTAGATTCCTCATTACTCAAAATGTGCCTAGCCCACGGTCTAAGAGTTCGAATATCAACACCTGTTCGTCGTCTGTCTCCCCCTAGTAGGTTCTAGTAATATGTGACAAACTCATTAATAACTTCTTCTGGATCAGTGTGAGTGGATCCCTGGGCATCGTTGATCTGGAAGATCCTTCTTGCTGATCTTCGTTGGGCAATCTTTTGAAAGAACACTCGAGAGCACTGATCACCTCCCTTCATCCACTGCATTTTCGCTCGTTGTTGTAGCATAATCTGTTCCAATTTTGTTGCTTTGGCCAGTACGAGTCGACAGCAGTGTTCTAGTGTATAGCTCAGCTCATCTCGCCGTCTTGAGCTAACAAGTAGTTGTGCTGCTTCAAGAAACCCTTTTGCCATTTGGACATTGTGCGAGAGATCCCCCTTATTCCTCCTTTGCTCTCGGAAAATTGGTTTCAAAGCTTTGAGTTTGCGTGTCACGGCATACATAGGCGTACCCATAATGTTATGTTGCCATATATTCTGCACAGTAGAAATAAACTCAGGTAAGCGAGCGAGGTAGTTATCGAATCGGAACATACCTCCATATTGTTGTTGGCGGTCTTCATATAGTACCATCGGTGAGTGGTTTGAGGTGCATGGTGTAAGGACCGAGTAGAATGCGTTAGGGAACCGTGCCATCCATCTATCATGTATCAACATGCGGTCCAGTCTTTTCAAGAGGTTCCGGGGTGTCGCACTGTGGTTGTGCCATGTGTACCACTCTCCCTGCATGGGTAGTGGTAGTAATCCTGTATTCTGAATGGCTGAATTAAATTCTTCCATAGCTGTTCGGATATCCCCTGATGTGCCACATACTTCACTGAGGTCGCGAACTGAACTCAGCAACTATGTCTTTGACTGCCATCTGATGGTCTCGTTTGTTCAGGCCACGAACATTCCATATTGCTAAATTCAACATGGATCACTAGGTATGGGGCTGCTATGCTTAGGACCCCGAGACGACTCATCTGTATCATCCAGTAAGTGAAGTGCATCAAAAGTGTTGTATATAACAAGCGCCTTACCCCTCTCCTCACGACTTGGGCCGGTTATATCTCTAGTGTACTCACGTCCCTCTCTCTTCTTTTCTACCACTGGAGCTGGTGGTGGTCTACTCTTGTTCCGATCAGTCATATGTAGTGGCCAGGATGGTATATTAGTAGTATCTTCTTCCTCCCTAGGGTGGCTCCGATTCCGTTTAGTCCTTGTTGGTTCTTGCAGCGTCCCCATTTTAGGTACATATAGAGCAATCGGTGGTTTAGATGGTTTTGGTTTGTTGAGAACACAATCTTTAGCAGAGTGTCCCAATGTCATACAACTCTTGCATTTCTGTGGTAGCCATTCGTACTCAACGTCTACTTTATAAGGTGATTCTCCTCCGTCCTCATCCGGATTCATAATTATGATGTGCTTTGGTAAGTTTGAGGTCACATCCACCATTACGCATACACGAGCGAAGTCCAGTCTCGTGCATGCTCTCGTAATTGCATCCGGGTAAAGTGGTTTACCCACTCCACTAGCCACCGTACTAAGGCCTTCCTCTGTCCAAAACTCGACTGGAAGGTGACGTAGTTTGATCCACACAGGAACCTGTGTATGTTGTAGTTTTCGTAATACCATCCCTGGTTCCCATTTTTGAAGAACAATCGGCTGCCCCTGAAATAGCCACGGCCCTCCTTCTATGACATCTTCCATAGCAGCGACTGATTTGAACTGAAGGAAAAAA
>NW_011628074.1:115673-134285 GCF_000512975.1 Sesamum indicum | reverse complement strand
CGAACAATCCCATTGGAGCACTAGAATTAAGGTTAGGATGCAGATTTTTTGTCTTCTTGTGCAGAGTGATGTCATCTGTGACATCAGCAGGTGATGGTATCATGCTTGCCTCAGCGGTGATGTCAACAGTATAGGTCATGCTTGCCTCAACAGTGATGTCATCAGCATAGGTCATTCCTGCATCATCGATGACTTCATCATCCTTGTCAACTTCCACCCTAGCATCCATCTCATCCTCCACGTCACAGAGCATGTATGCAAAGGTATGTTTCCGACGAACAATCCCATTGGAGCACTAGAATTAAGGTTAGGATGTAGATTTTTTGTCTTCTTGTGCAGAGTGATGTCATCTGTGACATCAGCAGGTGATGGTATCATGCTTGCGTCAGCGGTGATGTCAGCAGTGTAGGTCATGCTTGCCTCAACAGCATAGGTCATACCTGCATCATCGATGACTTCATCATCCTTGTCAACTTCCACCCTAGCATCCATCTCATCCTCCACGTCACACCCATGTGCCACGTCAGCCGTTTGTGTACAGTCACCAGATCTGATGGTCGGTCGCATCGCCGGAATTTCCATCGCCGGCGTTAGTGAAACTAACGTTTTTCCGGCGAAAAAATGAGGCTTCTCGGTCGCCGGCGCCTGTAGGTCTGAACCAGTCCGTTTACTAGCCGTTTCCGACGTCATATTGCTCTTTCCCGACGGCAGAATACACCTCCAAGCTTGGCGACGTGGTGGCGCGCCTCCTCCATGTAACTCGACCACCGACCGCAGCGAAGGAGAGTTTCTGAAACGCATTCTCCATCTGATTTTTAGATCTGTGAGGGCTGCAACTGTTTGTTCATCACCGTTGTCAATGACGGCGTTGGCTAATCTCAGAAATTCGTCAAGGTTGAAAGGTTCTTCCATTCGTCCGCCATTAATGGAAGCTTCTTCAAACCCTAGTTTTTGCGGCGCCTTTGAACGAGTCGAATCAGTGGTCAAGTTCTCTCCTTTCTCGTTCGTGGACAATGTTTCCATCTCCACAGACCCTTTGTTACCTTCATCGGCCGTGAAAACGCTGATTTCCGTCGACTTTTTCCGTCGTGACTCTTCGTCTCCTAGAAACCCTAATAATGGCGGCGACGAACCAGTCATCGTTTCCGCCTCCAAAACTCGTCCAAACACTGTAGAAACATCACTGCTTTTCTCCCCAACAATTTCTGTCTCAATAGCCGGCGAAATAGTGCCTTTTCCGGTCAGAAACCCCAAACCCGTCTCTTTAAATTTCTCGCCGGAAATTCATATTCCTCTCCACCGCCATCCAAGCCATCCCAGTCATCCATATCCCCTTCCTCCGGCATGTCGCCGTCGTCCTCCATATGGCCGGTCGTTTTTCCGCCGTCGCCGGTCGGAAATTTGTACATTAGGGTTTTGTGTGTGAAGTTGTAGGTGTGCTAGTGTGTGTAGGAGAGAGAATTTTTAGTGAGAGAATTTTTGCATGTTTTGCACTGATAACAATTTCATTGAGAGAGATTGTTCCCAGCATGGGTTCTTTGCCAGCAGTTCCCTCGAGCTAGCCTAAGAGCTAAGGGGAGGACTTACTTTGTTTTCTTTCCTACGCAAGTCTGGTTCTGTCTCGGGTAGTTCGAGTAGTAGTAGCGAGCCTGTATATACATATATTCTATTTCATCAGGATAAACACCCTTAGGAAAGGCTGAAAAGAGCCTTGTTGCTTGCTTGTCTAGCTCTGCTGCTCGTGAAGAGCTAGATCCATAACATTCACACCTGGCTACTCGCTCTGTTGTGGATTTAGTTTCAGGGTTTGTTTTGACTGATTCTTTAGTTGAAGCAACTGATGCCCTAACTTAACCCGCCTTAGCTTTGGTGCTTTCTATTTCTATAAGTAGTACTTGATCCCGGAAATAGGGTCAAGGGATAGGCTTGATGCCAGATCCACTTTTCCTATATTAATGTTTTTATTTATTCCTATTATTATTCATCAGGTTTGTTATTGTATAGAGTAGAGGTCTTTTGTCCTTCATTAGTAGACTGATTTCCTTGTTCCTCATAGGAACTCTTGTTTTTAGGCTTGGACGGCCCGGTTGAAAGATAGATAAGAGATCCGCTATTATATGTACACTCTTAGAGGAGAAATAACCCACTAGAACGAAATTCTTCCTGCTCCCCCGCATAGGACAGTAATAATAGAACTTCGTAGCGGTGCGAAGCCTTGAAGCAATAAATCTTCTTTTGCCTCGAAAGGGAGGGAAGTCCCCACGAAAGACCCCTCCTCCCTCTCTGGCTTATCAGTCTAGCAAGCATCCCGCTTTGAATGAAAAAAAGTGCCAAAGCCTAAGACTGCAGAGGAAATTAAATAGAGTACTCTAGGGAAAGGAATCGATCTCTCTTTCGTTTAAGACTAGTTAGAGCGGGTTAGCGGAATCGTAAACCAAAGAAATTTGCCTGTGGAAGGAGAAAGGCCCATCTTTCTCTATAGTACGAAGCACTCGTAGCACTTGCTGGGATCAATTCTTGGATCACTGAGAGGCATTCTAACAACTTATTCTCTTCCGAAAAACCTATTCTTACAAAGAAACTATGATATACTAAAAATAGAAAAAAGATGCTAACAGAAGAGAGTAGGCAAAGAAAAGACGATCAAGTGGGAAAGACTGACTCTTCAAGAGAGATGGAAGGCTTTCCAGTCCAGAAATCCCATAGATTCCCCTAGCTACCTTGCCAACAGAGTAACTGAATCGATAGTTCCCAAAGCTCCCGGGAATCTTATCGATAGAAACCGACAATTGACTGGACTTCTGCTTACATAGCTCAATTCTCACTGAACCCCAATCCCAAGTCCCAAAGCTTTTTAGCGCACTACGACTATCCACCGAACACCGGTTCTTTAAAGGGTTTACCCATGATTAAAAGGATCATTTACTCTTAAGATTGTGTTATGGGTTGACCCTATAGGGAAAACCTAACCCCTTTCTAGGGAACTTTTTTCTGACCTATTCACCAGAAGCTTGTACCGAGCCTTTGAATGGATTAGGGTTCTTCCCATTTACCCTTTCTTTTTCTAGTTTCTCATTCCGTGACTCAATCAGTTAGTTACTTAGTTAGTAAGAAAGAAGTGACCCTAACTCTTTTGGAAAAGCGGATTCGTTAGCGCTAACTCTTATCTTCTTCCTTCTTTCCTTTTCTCTGGACAAGGTAATGTAATTCCGGGTTCTCCTCCTGTCTTTGTTTCGGCCTTCCCCATTAGGGTAACTCTCAGCCCACATAGTTTGGAACCTAGGGTGGATAAAGAAATCCAAGTTATTAATATTAGCGAGCCATCCATGTATGAGTTATCAGTGAGCCATTATTGGGAAGAGATAACCATAAGGGCTTCCTCACCCCTATTCATTCCCTATAATATCCAATCCTTGCTTCGAGGAGCAGGCTCGACTGTAAAGGAGAGATAGGGCATGGACAGTCTCCCATAACAAGAATAGGAATACGCGAGCCTTCCAATTCAACTCAGGCTCTAAAGGACACCCAATGGTGTGCTGCCATGGTTGAGGAATTCACTGCTCTTGTGCGCAACAATACAAAAAGCTTGTACCTGCTCTGCTGTACCCAATCAGAATGTTGTCGGCTGCAAGTAGGCTTTCAGGATGAAACGACATTCTGCTGGCTCCATTGACAGATAGAAACCTCGTCTAGTCGCAATGGGCTTTCACCAATTTCATTACCTTGATTACACGGAGACTTTCCGCTTTTCATTCCTCATACCGGAAGAGAAGCCGATTATCCAAGCTGGACTGATTTCTTTACTGTTGATTCCGAATCGGTATTGGCAATTTTTTCTTTGATTCATTCCCTTGCGCTTGAACTAAGGGACAGGTGGAGGTGGGATTGATCCCACTTGGCTTAATGGAATTGATTCCAAAGGCTATCTAGAGTCGAGTCGGCCCCCTAAAGGATATCGCATAGCAAGCCTCCCGTGCATTGAAGGCGGAGATCCTCTTTCTGAGGGAATGATTTTAGCACAGGGGCGTAGCGGTCAGACAGAAGAGCGCATGCCCCGAAGAGAAGTCTGTTCCTTTTGATTAGGACAGACTTCCTAGCCGAATAGCGACATGTTAGGAAAGAAGCTAACAACCCCGTAGACTTTCCGCTGCAGTTTCATAGTATCCTTACTTAACATCCCGTATAGGAGTGAAAGAATAATTAGAATGGTCTCTGCTGGCTCACTGCCTTCTAAAAAGAACCCATAGTAGTTCACTCGGCCTACTCCCAGTAGCCCCCTTCCCTCACTCCCACGATAGAGAATGAAATCCATGGACGAAGGAGCGAAGCGATTGAATTCTGTCTATCTTTTAAGACATGGGACTGACATCTTACCTGTCAGCTTAGGGAAGCCCCCTTTTAATGATTCAACAAATACCGTAGCGGGCCCCGCTGTCAGACATTTCGTTCTCGAAGGTCCATGAAGGTGCATGGTACGTTGAAGTACAAGATCAAGCCAGTTGGCTATGGTAAGAGGGCATAGTGCTTGTGCGCCTTGAGTACCTCTAAGTCACACCTTCTTTAGCCTGTCACGAAGACAGCCGGTTGGGAGAACCTCGTATTCGAGTGCTTTCTTATTCTTATAGGATGATTCTTGTAAATGGGAAAGGAAAGCACCATTGACTTTTGTCACCCGAGAAGTTCTTGGGGCATGTCATCAAGGCGAGGAAGGTAGGGCATTTGCGGATTTAGAGTACGAGACGCCCTAAAAAGTCAGCATCATGGGGGCTAAGAACGGATTGAAATCTGATCTAGTATGTCAGATGGATTCATTGGATAAATCCATGTGGATTTGGGGAAAAAATGACTATTTGAAAAGTCCCGAGAACCAATGATTCAAAACTTCTACTCTATAGTTTAGAAGTTGGCTTTTTCATAATCATAACTTTTCTTTATAGACGCCTGAAAGCGATGCGCAGAAGAAAGGTCATCCATACGAGCACAGCACACCAAGCCGAGCTTGTTACCCATCTAACTAAGTAAGTATAAGTAGCGATCAACGGGTTTAGCTACCGATCCAGCAATATCGGTGAAGAAGGGCTATTCCGCTTTACAAGCTCTTTCGTCGTGCGAGCTTTACAAAAAACCTTTCCGGCTGAGGTTAGTTCGGGTATGACTGCGGTATGGTTTGGGTATAGCAGGGGTGGCAGGTATGGGGTCAGGTCTCATTTCTTTGAACCTGAGGGAGGAGTGGTATTTGAGTTAAGGGGCTTTCCTTTGAGAGTGGATGTCTTAGTGCCTCTTCGACTTCCTAATCATGGTAGAAATGCCCTAGCAAGAAAACTCCTGCGCGAAAGCCGTTGCGCTAACGGCTAAGCGCATCCGTTTTCTTGCTGGAGCAACGCCTTTGTTTGCCCGAAGTCTCCTTCTAAAGAGAGTGACCCACTTATGCGAGTCTTAAGCGCAATCTCGTGTCACAATTAGACCTTATTCATATGCGGAAAAAAGTGAACAAACTCTACTTCTTTTATGAGTATGAGGCGAAGGTCTCGCAATTTCATCCCTGGAGTCGAGGATAACAACTCTTAGGACTGCAGCAACTGGAACTTCCACTGCCTAGAATCCAACTATAACAGAAACTGGATTGACCTTGCCAACTAAAATGAAAAAGGAACAAGAACTGGAATTGGATCTAAAACAGCCATCGATGCATAAGATTAGACCTTTATCTAGCTCACTAGAAGTATAAGGCCAGGCCGAAGGACAGCAACTTTCTAATAAGGTGCGTAAGATAGAGTTTAATAAGAAGAGCTTTATCCTGCATTGCGGAAGAACAACTCTCAATTTCTTCCTGCCTTACACGCTTAACAAGAAGGACTTACAACTCACTTCCTCACAGCTTGCATTCTATGCCATCTTCCTTCTACTCAAGAGATGCCCCTGCCCTTTCGATCTGAAATCCCTGTAGTCAAGCAAGCTAAGGCTTGTACCGCTATTCATAGAGTAATTGTTCTATCAGAATAGAATGTGATTGCCTGAAAGCGATTCCAGGAGAGCCTAGCATAGACTTGTGATGAAATCGCTTACCCCTTATTCTCTGCATGCTAAGGCTCAGTCTTTCTATATATTCTAGTTACCCATTCTTCTCCTCTAGGCTAACTTAACTCACTTTCATCACTACCCCCTGGAATGTGCCTATTCACTATTCCTCTTTCATGATAAGTGAGAAAAAATATCATACTCATTCGATCTTAAAGGCCATCCTCAAGGTATGAAACGTCAAGTAAAGCATATCTTTCGCAGCTCCAGTCATTTCATACCTTACCTTCTTGCCAAAGCGCTTTACCCAAAAGAGAATCAGGAACACCGGATGTCCGTTTTATGAACGCATGTCGTGACTTTCTTCTTCAATACTTCTAGTATAGTGTAAGGTACCCTCATTGAGTTGAGTGAAGAAGATGCTTCGGTTACGCTTCCTAATAATCAACATCTGTCTTTGCACCAGAACGAGGGTCGATGTAATTAAGCTCTGACTTCGGGATAGCTGCTTCATAACCAAGATCTTTCAAGGAAGAACCGGGAATGCTTTAAGCAGTCCTTTTTCTTTGAACAGCAGAAAAGCATTATACCTCGGATGAGGAGTAGTTTAAACTAGAAGTCAAGGTTCGATGAAATTTCTTTCCTTCCGGTTGACTCAGATGCGATTCCATTAGTCTCTTGTTTAGCGAAGAACTATTAACGATGCGAGGAATAGCTAGCTAAAGTAGCCAGGGGAATCCCCCAAGGCTAAGGCATCGGTTGACTTTGTTCACTTTAATGAGTTAGCAGGCTTAGAAGAGATTAGCGCTTTGGGAAAGATTGTTTTCACGAGCTTATGTCAGCCTATCCTGCAGTGACTCCGGATGAGTGAGACTAGCGCCTGCCTCTGAGACTGAGATGAGTGCCAAAGAGTTAGAATTAGCTGCTTCGGTCCCTATACCAGCGAACTACGTACTTTCCCTTGCGTCACAGGTATGTAACTCGCTCTAGACGAACGTGGGCTTACTTTCAAAGAGTGGTTAGGACTTAGCCTTCGACTGTTACCAACTCGGGGTTGAACCCAATAACTTCTGTTCTGAGTGAGAAGCGAGAACATTCAAGCGGAGAGAGATTGTTCCCAGCATGGGTTCTTTGCCAGCAGTTCCCCTCGAGCTAGCCTAAGAGCTAAGGGGTTACTTTACTTTGTTTTCTTTCCTACGCAAGTCTGGTTCTGTCTCGGGTAGTTCGAGTAGTAGTAGCGAGCCTGTAATATATTCTATTTTTATCCACTGTCATGTTAATATCCGGGCTCTTCAGGAGTCTATTGCGATTACTGTTATTTATGGGGCTAATGAGGTGGTCGAGAGGCGGGAGTTATGGGGTTCCTTGGAGACTATCGCCATGCAATGTATTGATATCCCGTGGCGTCCAATGGCGCATCAATTCCGAGCAGTTGCGGCGCCGAAACGGCCGCTTTTTCCACGTCCGAGGGTGCGGCAAACCCTAGTAAATGCGGCGCCGTAGCAGCCGCTTTCTCCATCTCCAAGCCTCCTCTTTTCCCATGCGCAATTAATGTTGATGTCTCCCCAATCGTCGGTTCCGATTCGCTCCCCAAGGCGCCAGATCCACTTTTAGGGTTGACTCAACAGTTGAAGAAGGTTGTAATTTGACTAGTTGTTCTCTCTTTCCTGTGCTCGCTAACTTTTTCATCCGTGATAATTGACTAAACTCTGTCAGGTGCTATCTACGAAAACCAAAAGCTTCGGGTATCTTGAGGTTTAGAAGGACAGCATCCGATCGGGAGACAGACCCTTCAGCGGCATCTACTGTCTATCTTCTTAATTCAGCTTTCGCGCCTGGTGAATCGAAAAAGCCTAGTTATTTATCTTCGGAGACACGATTTAGCATTTAGTGGCAAAAACCCCTCTTGGGCGATCTTCTTATACGGACTTTATATCCCGTAAATAATATCTGACTTCTCGGCAAAGACCTACTCCAAATAGGTTGAGGAGGCATAAGTCAATGATGATGGCATCGAATGCATCTTTGAAAGGAAAGAAAAAGCTCTTGTCGCAATTATTGAATCAATAGTTAACCCAGAGTAGGCTGCTTGAAAAAAAGCTCTAAGCCTTTCGCTCTTCCCTTCTCAATCCCGGCTAACTTTTTTCTTAACTACCTTATTCATGAACCTTTTACCATTAAACAACGGGAGTTATGTCCTATCCCCCACGGTTATGCCCGATTTCAATTGAGGAGAATGATTGGACCTGGTTATGCCCGATTTCAATTGAGGAGAATGATTGGACCTAACCCTTTATACAGGCTTGCTTCTTTTCCGGTTCGGGCTAGTTCGCAAAACCTAGACTTCCATGGCTCGCTTGGAAAACGTTCGTACGTTGCTAACCTCTTATTCTCCTCCTACCCTTGAACTCTTCTTGAATCGAGGAGTTAAAGCTCAGCTAGGGTTGTTCCTCTCTCCGATGCATGAGCGGAGAATAGCATTCTGATATTCTTTCTTAAGAAAACCTCAGTGGGGCATGCCCCAACCATAATCCAAGCGGGCCCAATGAGAAGAGACCCGCCCTCCCACTCTCTCTCATTTATTCAGCAAAAAAACTACATAACGGGGGCCCTTCCGTTCAGAGGTAGCGAATCCACTTTTTTATGTTTTCTGGGGGGATCCCTTGCATGACCAAGTCCAAAGTGGAACATACTTGTATAGTAAATATGCATAAAATAGTAATGAATTTTCATTCTTTCCAATTCCAATAGGAAATATTATATCGGAGCCTTTTTGCACAACTCGCGGATTTGCCCTGTTCGTTTAAAGCGGAAAGCATCCTTTGGAGATCTGGAAAGGAAGACTCCCGATCTTTTTGTCGTCCTTGAAAGAATCTCTCTCGAATGACTTTTGTCAATTCCCATTTGGATAAAGAGATTTCATTTTTGCGATGATTTTATTTTTAACCGAAAAGTGGTAATAGCTATATCCCTTAATCGTGCTTGCTGCTTAGGGGTTGCTGCTGACGGTGCCGTCCTATTCGGCTTCTGGCTTCAGCCTCAGATTTGTGTTGCCTTTCGTCCTTCGCTTGCATCTAATAGCTTATAGGCTTCTTTCCTTGCTGCACTCATTCACTCCGGAAGTGACTACTTTACTTTCTTATACTAGCTATTTAAAGATCTATCTTATCTTGCTTACCGCGAATACTGAAAGAACTGGTGATTTACTGCTGCTCTTTGTGCTTATTTACCTTAGGGTCCCCTATGCAAGCATCATAACAGGCATTATAAGACTGTCTGTAGTGTAGGCCGTAGGATCTATTTCATTCATTTCTTTTAGTGTCAAGTCAGAACAAGAGAGAAAGAAAGGTTTTTATTCGTCAGCCAGCTAATCTTATGAAAAAATGAAAAAAAATCCAATAGATTTAAAGCTTCTTTTTTGGTAAATCAATTGCGAAATGTTTTTCTAGAATGCCCAATATCTGTTTTACATCTTCTAGGCGAAAATGTTCAATTTTCATAAGATCTTCTTGACTGTTATTCAAATCCAATAATGTATATATATTGGACCTTTTGAGGCAGTTATAGACCCTGGGAGACAATTCGGATTGATCAATAAAATTCGATTTCAATGCTATTTTCTTTTTGTTTTTTCTGAGTTTATCCAATTTATCGTGAAAAGTAAAAGGGGATAAAGGAACCGTGCGTTGATTGTCCTCTAAAGGTAAGTTTTCTTCTTCCTTATGTAAAAAGGGAATAAATAAATCAATCAAATTTCGGGAGGCTTCATGAAGTGCTTCTTTCGGAGTTAAACTCCCATTTGTCCATATTTCGAGAAAGAGTATCTCTTATTTTTCATTCCCATTCCCATAGGAATGAATACTATGATTCACATTTTGAACAGGCATGAATACAACATCTATAGGATAACTTCCATCTTGAAAGTTATGTGGCATTTTTATAAGATATCCGCGATTTCTCTCGATATCTAATCCAATAGAAAAATGAATTGGTTCTGTCAAGCTAGCTATATGCTGTGTATTGTCAACGATTTCTACTCAAGCTAGCTATATGCTGTGTATTGTCAACGATTTCTACATAAGGTGGTAAGATGATATCTTGAGCAGTTAGATATTCAGGAGCCTTAACACAAATAGACGCGTCACAAGTTCCATATAGATTACTTCTCAATACAATTTCTTTCAAATTCATTAAAATTTCATGGACCAATTCTTGAATACCCGTTATAGTAGAATATTCATGGGGGACGTTCTCAGATTTTACACGTGTGATACATTTCCTTCTATGGACGTTCTCAGATTTTACACGTGTGATACATGTTCCTTCTATTTCTCCAAGCAAAGCTCTTCGCATGGCAATGCCTATTGTGTCGGCTTGGCCTTTCATAAGTGGAGACCGAATAAAGCGCCCATAATAAAGACGTTTACTGTCTGTTCTTGATTCAACACACTTCCACTGTAGTGTCCGAGTAGATACTGTTACTTTCTCTCGAACCATAGTAATATTTTTTTATTTGATTAGATTATTTATTTCTCTTGTTTCTCTGGAAATTTCTTCACTGTTCATTTCTACACACGTCTTTTTTTCGGAGGTCTACAGCCATTATGTGGCATAGGGGTTACATCCCATACATAAGTGAATAGTATACCACTTCTACGAATAGCATTTGCTGCTGCAGTTTGAGCGGCAAAGGGTGTCCCTCTTCTCGTACCCTTGAATCCACAAGTACCGGCCGAGGACCAGGAAACCACCCGACCCCGGACATCTGTAACTGTGACAATGGTATTATTGAAACTTGCTTGAACATGAATAACTCCCTTTGGTATTCTACGTGCACTCTTACGTGAACCAATACGTACATTCCTACGTGAACCAGTTCTCGGTATAGCTTTGGCCATATTGTATCATCTCATAAGTATGAGTCAGAAATATATGGATATATCCATTTCATGTCAAAAGAGATTCTTTATTTGTACATTGAGCCCTTTAGCGAGTCTGACTATCCTTGTCTTTGTTTATGTCTCGGGTTGGAACAAATTACTATAATGCACCCCCGCCTACGGATTAGTCGACATTTTTCACAAATTTGACAAACGAAAGCTCTTATTTTCATATTTGTCATTCCTTATCTTAATTCTGAATCTACTTCTTGGTAGAAAATAAGTTTCTTCCAAGAATCAGAAATTAGACTCGAGAATCGATAGATCTCATTTGTGTACAGGGCCGTGGCACGACTCCAAGGGGATTGACAAGTTCTAAACGGAATATTTGAACTTACTTGGAATCCGCCACAAAGGATTGCCTAATCGTAGTTTGTCGGAAAAGAGTGGACAAGGAATGAAAATCGACATACTTATGTAGGATTCGTCTGTCTTATCTTTGAGCGTAGAACTCCAGCTTCGTATAGAGAGTTATCCAATGCCTACTCTTTCCTTTTTTCTATTTCTTCAAGGTCACTCTAATAAATGCATTCTGCTTTTCCTGCTATCTAATATAGACTTTTACAGCGGCTATCAGGTACGTGCTGCTAACTAGAGAGCACAAGACTGTCTCTCAAGTAGGGGACCTATTTTATTTGACACATCAAAATCAAAATAGAATATCATATATCCAAGTACAGGCTTTCTCCCTGAACTCCTGAGCTAAGGATTACATTTATTGCGCCTTTGAACATGTCTCATCTAATTGAAGCGCATGATTCATCAAATAGTAGCGGATATTTGATTCAAGTAGCTCGACTTCTTTATCCATTCAAGTTATAGTGACTATCCATCCTTTTTGTTATTCTCATGTACTAGTAGGAAGTTCTTTGCCAGGATCAAAGTCTTCTTTAATCATCAGGAAGCTGATTTGAATAAAAAGTAAACATAGGATTAGGTCTCACCTGCGCTAGGGACTTTCATTGAATCAATCTCGGTATGTCAATCGGAAGCTCAAGAATAGAGAGTATCTTCCTTTCAGTAGCCTCTGGTCTTGCAGTTGGGTTTCCTCGCCCAAAGCCTTCTAATGATTCCGTTAAGGAAAATATCCCATAATAAGATATACGAAATAGACGGATCAGACCGAACTGCCAATGCATTCATTCCATCTCCACCGGAATCACCCCTATGCATAGCTCCTTCCCTCTTCTATGAAGTTGAAGTGAAGCAAGCGAGCCTCTCGATCGAGGGAGAGCGATCTGAGTCAATTTATCCAGTATTTTAGGAAATGTTCGGGATAGATTCACGTTTTCCCTGTCTTTTATATATATATATAAATTAGCGCTTTTGTGGGCTACGGGTGGAGGGCTATGAGCTCGTTCTCTCAATCCTGGGGAAACAACTTCCTTAGCCTTAGTTGGAAGCTAAACCAAAGTGAAGCTTGTAGGTTCGTAGAGAAACCTATTTTGTAGATATACCCATAGATCCATGTTCCTGAACAGTCTCGGAGAAGGCCACCAGCACCCAACTTACCAGAATGTCCCGTTGCAGCACCATCTGTATTGAATTTGAACCAGCCAATGGAAGGAAATTCCCAAGCAATCCACTTGCTTACCTTTATACTTGGCTCAGTTTTATTCGAATAGAAAGCATAGACAGACATCCATCTTTATTCCTTATATTAGCGAATGGAAAGCTGAAGTGTGGAAGGAGACCCTGTCATTCAGTGAAAATATAGTGAGTAAGGTAAGGGGGAAGTCCAGTGGCTGAAGTGAAGTAAAAGAAAGAAAGGATGGCTGAGTAAGGCATTGGTTTGCTAAATTGACATACAATATTACATATTCCCTCTTGGTGAGGTAGGCTCTCTCTCTTGATTAAGGGCTGATAGTTGGTTCATTAGGAAATCTTTATAAAAGACTGATATCCTTCTATCAAGGAGAGATTGATATATGAAATGATTAGAATTAGAATGATTCCAGTTACTCACAGCGGTGCTACGATCAGGTCTTGTCTCTCCTCTCGCATCTGTGTCAACTGTCCGTTGCTGTATCAGTAGCGGAAAGCTTTACATTGAACCAGAGGAAAGAAGCCTCCTCCGACTCAAGCATTGGATTAGCTTCAGGCATTTCAGGATATTCTCGAGAAGACCAAGTTGAGTAAAGAGAATTTTATTGTAGAACCGGTCCCCCCGTTAGATCGAAAAAATGTATTACAAGCTCCCATGGAAAGCGTTTTGATCAATTCATTCCACCAGCACCTTCTCTGCTCTTCAAACCTGCCCCTAGGCAAGGTCCTGGGGGAGTCGGGCGGAAGTTTGGATACTCTAGCGGGAAGTTAGCAGCTAAGGATCACCAAGATGCGAGACCCCCCCTTTCTTTTATAACTCTCTAGTAGCTCAGTTACGAATAAACATCCTCTTATTAATACTTGCATGAGCGGATAGATCAGATATTGATGTAAGTAGTGAAAGAGGCGCGCCAACAAATAGGCTTGTTTTTCTTTATTTTCCCGCGGAATCCTATGACGAATAAACATCCTCTTATTAATACTTGCATGAGCGGATAGATCAGATATTGATGTAAGTAGTGAAAGAGGCGCGCCAACAAATAGGCTTGTTTTTCTTATCCTATGTGAGAAAGGGAATCCATCTATATTGTCCTTCCCGCTTCATTCTCTTTATCTTCCCGGCTGGCGCCTTTCTTCGATTAGACTGGGATTAAGACTCCTCGTCACTGGGCTAGCTCTTCCCCCCCGTTTGTCCCTACTCGAATGGGGGGAGCTACTCCCATAAGAGAGCTATGATCGGGCAAGTAGATACAGTAGAGCTCGCGCTTCTTTGATTCGATAGTCGGAACTCTTGGCCTCTGAGTCCATCTTAGGTGAGGTCTAACTCAAGAAAGATTAGTATTTGTACTTTTCTTTCCCTTTTCCCTGGGGAAGCTAATCAAAACTAATATGGCCCCTTCTCAAAGAGACTGCCCTTAGGACTCTATTAAGTAAAGTCATTTAACAGCGGATAGACACACGTTATGAAAACCCTCACACAAGGGAGGCTTTCGTTAAGATAATTCGCCCATACAATAGAACAAGGAGAGCATTCTTCGCAGGCTTTCGTTAAGATAATTCGCCCATACAATAGAACAAGGAGAGCATTCTTCGCTATGGCTACTTTAGGATTATTCCCGCCTTAGGGACCCCTACTGTGACAACAGCTATTACGCATCCCACATCAGATAATGCTATCGACGAAACAACCCT
This sequence comes from Sesamum indicum, assembly GCF_000512975.1. Classification (NCBI taxonomy): domain Eukaryota; kingdom Viridiplantae; phylum Streptophyta; class Magnoliopsida; order Lamiales; family Pedaliaceae; genus Sesamum; species Sesamum indicum. The sequence goes on along the minus strand of NW_011628074.1, from coordinate 120,090 downwards.
TTATCCAATCCAGCATATCACCACGACCTGGCGCGGAACTAATCTTCACTTTTCGACATCTGTAACGAAGCGTCCTAACAGCAGTTACACAGCCCCTTAATGTCTTAGATAGCTGTAAGTGAAATAAGGCTACTAAGTAGTAACTAGGAATGCGGCTAGCTCAGCTAGAATACTTACTTGCTCGTTATAAGGGGGGAGGCTAAAGCAGGGTAGCGAAACTAGGAACGGAGTTGGCTTGTTAGAGCTAGGCTGTTGAGTGAAAGTAAAGTAAGCGAGCTAGTCAGCTTGTTGTAGTTGCTATGGGAAACTGGAGTGAAACGAGTTGGCAGTAGAGACCATAGGAAGGAGCCACACCTGCGATCTTTCATCAAACGAGCATGCGTTCTAATGAGGGAATCAAGATGCTCAACCGGATACGACACTACCAAGTGTATACACCATGATAACCTCCAATGAATATTGATTCAAAGCATTTCTAAACTAGAATTTCTTTTCAATTTCTTTTTTCCCTGTGCTCCTCTTATTATTCCTCCTGTTGAGTTGCCTTCACTTCCGTTACCTCGGTGTTTTCATGTCATTTCTCTCACAAGAGAGTTCTGCTCTTCCCGTAGGGCTTTGAGCCTGAGCTCTGCTTCCCTGAGTGGAGTGTCTGTCGGAAGTTTTTTCTAGAACCTTATAAGGACGCTCCTGTATAAATTTATATTCTTTCTCTATTTCGGAGAAAAGTTGGTGTAGTATGAATTCTCCAGCCATTGTTTGTTTTACTCTTTGAGTCTAAGGATTGATTTATTATCGAAAGAAGAATTTTTCGGCAAATGGCAGTTCTTGTTGATTCTCTATTTGCACTGTGGATAGTCTATTTTTTAGAGCGAGCGATGATTCAACAAATAATTCATCAGTTGTTGAATCATGCCATTTACATGATTCAACTTACTCTTCCCAGGAAGCTACTAATCTCACCGGCAGTTGAATCATGTCATTTAGGTGATTGATTCCACTTACATTAGTGTATGTAATATGAATACTAACATCACAGGAAGGTCGACTGCTATGTGCTAAAGGCTGCGGAATAAGAGCGGTAAGGCTTTCTGGATTCAACCCATCTTTTCTGGGCCTTGAATATTAAGCCCAATCTGTGGTTTTGTCATACAATAAGATCAAATTTGTTTGGACTCATTAGGTTTGGCCCATTACCTTTAGTTAGGCCGAACGTGTACACCTTTTGTTATGAAGATGTGATCTTATCCACCGATGTGATATGGTATTGACCATGGGTGGCCCGATCTTTACGGCGTAGGCTAGAAATGGATAAAGTGGTTCGTGACCTGAGGAATGTACATAGTCAACCACGTTATATGAACGTGACCTACTACTTAGAACATTCAACCAACCACGAGCACGAGTAAACCAATCCACACAACGACACACTTGGGTCGAGCACGAATTGGAGGCTATGTGAATTTGAATCACCAATCTAATAGACTAGATTGACAAAGCAAAGGTTTCACAAAAGCTAAAACAAGTGTATAACTCTCCAAAGTAAGAGAACACTCAATATTTTATAAACTAGATCAATTCTTGAATATTTCGATTGTATCCCGCATGCATGGCTGGTATGTGCCTTTTATAGGCCTAAAACACTTCCAAATTAACCTTTCATATCCCCAAGTGACTCCTTGGTGGACGTACATTCAATACTTGGTCAAAAATAACTAAAAACTATGCATTCTTGGTCATAACCGAGTAAAACCCATGCATGACCATGTGAATCCGAAAATTGGTGTATAAATGCATTTTGAATGTAGTTGAAAGGTCTCTTTTGACCACATGGCTGCACTTGGACGAATTGGGCTCCTATTGTGGGCTTCCTTGGGCTTGAATTAATGAAATTAAGCTCACATGTTGGGCCTCCGATTGTGACTTGATCCCATTAGCAAAGACTAAGTTGGATTGGGCTTGAATTACTTCTTGCATTCTCTTCAACCTTTCTCTTGTCATTGGCCCACTTCCAATGGCTAAATCTTGGTCCATTGGATCTTGAATTTCTTTTGCTTGTTGGACGCCCTTGATATTCCTATCATCCTCCCCTTCTTGAAAAGGAGTCGTCCTCGACTCTTCATTATCTGCATCATAAAAAGGAGAAAGATCAGAAACATTAAAAGTAGCACTTACTCCATACTGACCAGGTAAATCAAGTTTGTAAGAATTGTCATTAATTCTTTCAAGGACTCGGAATGGTCCATCCCCTCTTGGCATGAGCTTGGACTTCCTTTTGTCGGGAAACCTCTCTTTTCTAAGATGCAACCATACTAAGTCTCCCGGTTCAAAGATAACTCGTTTCCTTCCCTTGTTCGCTCGGTTCATGTACTGTTGAGTCATTCTCTCAATATTACTTTTGACCTTTTCATGGATTTGCTTGACAAATTCAGCACGTTTCTTTCCATCCATATTTACTCTCTCCTGCAAAGGCAAGGGAATTAAATCAATAGGTGCAAGAGGATTAAAACCATAAACAATCTGAAAGGGTGAAAACTTAGTAGTGGAGTGGATAGCCCTATTGTACGCAAACTCGACATGCGGTAGACACTCTTCCCAACTCCTTAAGTTCTTTTTCACAATTGTTCTCAACAATGTCGAAAGTGTCCTATTGACCACCTCAGTTTGCCCATCGGTTTGTGGATGGCAAGCAGTAGAGAAAAGCAACTTAGTTCCAAGCTTGCCCCACAAAGTTTTCCAAAAGTAGCTAAGGAACTTGGCATCTCGATCGGACACTATAGTCCTTGGCATACCATGAAGCCTCACAATTTCCTGAAAGAAAAGATTAGCAATATTAGAGGCATCATCAACTTTATGGCATGCTATAAAGTGTGCCATTTTGGAAAACCTGTCTACAACAACAAAAATAGAATCTCTCCCCCTCTTAGACCTAGGTAATCCCAAAACAAAGTCCATTGAAATATCTTCCCAAGGTACACTAGGAATAGGGAGGGGCATGTACAATCCATGGGGATTAAGCTTTGACTTTGCCTTATGACAAACTATGCATTTTCCCACAAACTTTTCAACATCTCTACGCATCTTTGCCCAATAAAAGTGTTCGCTCAAGACTCCCAAAGTTTTAGAAATACCAAAGTGACCCATCAAACCCCCAGAATGTGCTTCCTTTAACAATAATGAACGAATAGAACAATTAGGAACACAAAGCTGGTTGGCTCGAAATAAAAATCCATCATGCAAATAGAATTTCCAAACACTTTACCAAAATCAACATCATTAGCATACAAATCTTTGATGAGCTCAAAACCAAGAATTTTAGCATCCATTATTGAAAGTAAAACATACCTTCTTGAAAGTGCATCAGCAACAATGTTCTCCTTACCTTTCTTGTGCTTGATCACATATGGAAATGACTCAATAAACTCTACCCACTTTGCATGTCGACGGCTAAGCTTGCTTTGACTTTTAATATACTTGAGTGCTTCATGATCAGAATGTATTACAAACTCTTTTGGCCACAAATAATGTTGCCAAGTTTCCAATACTCTAACCAATGCATAAAGCTCCTTGTCATATGTAGGGTAGTTAAGTGTTGGCCCACTTAATTTCTCACTAAAATATGCAACCGGCCTACCTCCTTGCATAAGAACTCCTCCTATGCCAATCCCACTTGCATCACATTCAATTTCAAAAGTCTTACCAAAGTCGGGAAGGGCTAGCAAAGGTGCATGGGTAAGCTTCTCTTTTATAGCTTGAAAGGCTTTCTCTTGTGCGTTTCCCCACTTGAATGGAACATTTTTCTTGGTTAACTCGTTCAATGGGGCTGCCATGGTGCTAAAGTCCTTCACAAATCGCCTATAAAAGCTTGCAAGGCCGTGAAAGCTCCTCACTTCTCCAATAGTGGTGGGGGTTGGCCAATCTTGAATAGCTTTGACCTTTTCTTCGTCAACTGTGTTTCCTTCACTACTTACAACAAAACCAAGGAAAATAACTTTGTTAGTGCAAAAGTCACACTTTTTCAAGTTTCCAAACAACCATTCCTTTCTTAGAACCTCTAGGACTTGTTTTAAATGTGTTACATGCTCTTCCAAAGTCCTACTATAAACAAGGATGTCATCAAAGTACACAACCACAAATTTGCCTATAAATGCACGCAAAACATGATTCATCAATCTCATACATGTACTAGGTGCATTACTAAGTCCAAATGTCATAACTAACCACTCATAAAGCCCATGCTTTGTTTTGAAAGCGGTTTTCCACTCATCTCCTTCTTTTATTCTAATTTGATGATAACCACTTTTTAAATCAATTTTAGAAAAGATAGTTGAACCATTTAACTCATCAAGCATATCGTCTATCCTAGGAATAGGGTGGCGATATCTTATCGTTATGTTGTTAATGGCTCGACAATCGACAC
>NW_011628074.1:113868-115475 GCF_000512975.1 Sesamum indicum | reverse complement strand
TTTTTTTTAATATTTTTTTTTTTTTTTGGTTTAGTTTGGTTGTAAAGTTTGTAATGAACTGTAAGCTTTTGTTTGGAATGAAATGAAAAGGCTGAAAAAGGCCTGTCTGTTGAAAATGCAATTTCCCCAATTTTAATTTTCTAATTAAAATCTAGTTGGACATTCATCGTCAAATCTCCCTTATTTCTCCTTTGTAGTCTAAAGACTGGTTTAAGTGCCTTCAATTTACGTGTCACAGCATACATAGGAATACCCACAATTTCATGATGCCAAATATTCTGCACATTGTGGATAAACTCAGGTGAATGGGCAAGATAGTTATCAAATCGAAACATGCCTCCATTATGTTGTTGTATATCCCCATGTAAAACCAGTGGAGAGTGGTCAGATGTCCGTGGAGTAAGGCTGTGATAATATGCGCTCGGGAACCTTGCCAGCCAGCGGTCATTAATAAGAATCCGATCCAGCCGCTTCCATAAACTCCTCATAGACGTACTGCAATTATGCCACGTGAACCATTCACCTTGCATAGGAAGTGGGATCAGCCCCGCCTCCAGAATACCGGCATTAAATTCTTCGGTGGCCATCCTTATATCTCCTGAGATGCCACATACTTCGTTAAGGTCACGTACTGCATTAAAATCCCCTCCCACCATCCACGGGATGTCAGAGCATTGCTGAGATAGCGTCTCCAGTGCCGTCCATAAATTCCGACGATCAATCACCTCAGATGCCCCATAAACAACAGTGATAATAACAGATTCATTGTCAGCCATATTAGTAACCCGACAGTGAATAAATTGATCTGGCGAGTCTAAGATATGGACATCAACAATATTCTCATCCCAAGCTAGCCAGATGCGATTACCAACAGAAGAATAATCGACAAACCATTTCCAATGTGGAAGTAAAAACGATTGAATATGCATAACATTATTCAAACGAACACGAGTTTCAAGAATGCCTAGGAAGTGTAACCTGCATTCAGAGACCAAGTCCTTCAAAGCGAGCTGATGGTCTCGTTTGTTCAGCCCACGGACATTCCACACAGCGATGTTCAACATGGATCATCGACCTTGGGGCTGCTTGTGTTAGGACCCCCTGAATGCTCACCTGCATCATCAATTAAATGCAAAGCGTCAAAAGCATTATAAATAACAATTGCCTTACCTCTCTCGTCTTGCTTGGAGTGGTTCTGGTCCAAATGTCTATCTCCCGCATTTGCTTTGGGTATATCTTCAACCACTGGTTTCATCGTCTCACGTCCCTTAGTCGGAAGTTGCGGTTGTGCTACATTGACTTTCGGCACATACACATTTACTGTTGGCTTCGTCGGTTTGCGGGTTTTGTTTAGTGCACAATCCTTGTTCGAATGTCCCAATGACATGCACGCTGTGCACTTTGGTGGGAGCCATTCATACTCAATGTCAACTTTGCAAGGTGTCTCCCCTCCTTCTTCATCAGGTGCCATGACAATAATATGTTTATGCAACTTTTGTGTGGCATCAATCATCACACATACACGAGCAAAGTCCAGTCTCGTGCATGCTCTTGTAATCGCGTCGGGGTAAAGGGGCTTCCCCACACCACTCGCTACAGTGCTCAAT